>NC_083443.1:613522-913522 GCF_020745735.1 Hemiscyllium ocellatum | reverse complement strand
AGCTCATTTTTTCTGAAAATACCCGAGGAAGGAGATAGGCTGCTCTAGCTCCTTAATTTTCTATCATACAGAAGGAAGCAGAGATGCTGCTCCCGCTCCTTTATTTTCGATAATACAGGGGGAAGAGGCGACGCTTCTCCAGCTCCTTTATTTTCTATCATACAGAAGGAAGCAGAGACGCTGCTCCAGCTTCTTTATTCTCTATAATACAGGAGGAAGCAGCGACGCTGCGCTAGCTCCTTAATGTCCTAAATTACAGTCGGAAGCAGAGATGCTGCTCCAGCTCCTTTATTTTTTAATGAATAACGGAGGAAGCAGAGATGTTGATCCATTATTTTCGATGATACAGGAGGAATCAGTAACGCTGCTCCAGCTCCGTTATTTTCTATAATACAGGAGGAAGCAGAGACACTGCTCCAGCTCATTTTTTTCGATAATGCAGAGGAAGCAGAGACGCTGATCCAGCTCCTCAATTTTCTATAATAGAGAAGGAAGCAGAGACGCTGCTCTAGCTCCTTTATTTTTTTAGAATACAGGAGGAAGCAGAGATGCTGCTCCAACTCCTTTATTTTCGATAATACAGGAGAAAGCAGAAATGCTGCACCAGCTCATTTTTATCGATAATACCGGAGGAAGAAGATAGGCTGCTCTAGCTCCTTAATTTTCTATCATACAGAAGGAAGCAGAGACGCTGCTCCAGCTTCATTATTCTCTATAATACAGGAGAAAGCAGAGGCGCTGCTCCAGCTCCGTTATTTTCTCTAATACAGGAGGAAGCAGAGATACTGCTCCAGCTCATTTTTTTCGATAATGCAGAGGCAGCAGAGACGCTGATCCAGCTCCTCAATTTTCTATAATAGAGAAGGAAGCAGAGACGCTGCTCTAGCTCCTTTATTTTTTTAGAATACAGGAGGAAGCAGAGATGCTGCTCCAACTCCATTATTTTCGATAATTCAGGAGAAAGCAGAAATGCTGCACCAGCTCATTTTTATCGATAATACTGGAGGAAGGAGATAGGCTGCACTAGCTCCTTAATTTTCTATAATACAGGCGGAAGCAGAGATGCTGCTCCAGCTCCTTTTTTTTTAGAATAACGGTGGAAGCAGAGATGTTGCTCATTCTCCATTATTTTCGATAACACAGGAGGAAGCAGTGACGCTCTCCAGCTCCTTTATTTTCTATAATACAGGAGGAAGCAGAGACGCTGCTCCAGCTCCTTTATTTTCTTTAATACATGAGGAAGAAGAGACGCTGCACCAGCTCCGTTATTTTCTATAATACAGGAGGAAGCAGAGACACTGCTCCAGCTCATTTTTTTCGATCATGCAGAGGAAGCAGAGACGCTTCTCCAGCTCCGCAATTTTCTATAATGCAGAAAGAAGCAGAGACACTGCTCTAGCTCCGTTTTTTTTAGAATTAAGGAGGAAGCAGAGATGCTGCTCCAACTCCTTTATTTTCGACAGTACAGGAGGAAGCAGCGACGCTTCTCCAGCTCCTTTATTTTCTATAATACAGGAGGAAGCAGAGACGCTGCTCCAGCTCCTTTATTTTCTATAATACAGGAGGAAGCAGAGCTGCTGCTCCAGCTACGTTATTTTCGATAATACATGAGGAAGCAGAGACGCTGCTCCAACTCCTTTATTTTCAATAATACCGGAGGAAAGAGACGCTGCTTCAACTCCTTTATTTTCGATAATACAGGAGAAAGCCGAGACTCTGCACCAGCTCCGTTATTTTCTATTACACAGCAGGAAGTAGAGACTCTGCTCCAGCTCCTATTTTTTAGAATACAGGAGGAAGCAGAGATGCTGCTCCAACTCCTTTATTTTCGATAATACAGGAGAAAGCCGAGACTCTGCACCAGCTTCGTTATTTTCTATTACACAGGAGGAAGCAGAGACTCTGCTCCAGCTCCTTTTTTTTTAGAATACAGGAGGAAGCAGAGATGCTGCTCTAACTCCTTTATTTTCGATAATACAGGAGAAAGCATCAACGCTTCTCCAGCTCCTTTATTTTCTATAATACAGGAGGAAGCAGAGACGCTGCTCCAGGTCCATAATTTTCTATAATACAGGAGGAAGCAGAGATACTGCTCCAACTCCTTTATTTTCAATAATACAGGAGGAAGCAGCGACGCTTCTCCAGCTCCTTTATTTTCTATAATACAGGAGAAAGCAGAAATGCTGCACCAGCTCATTTTTTTCGATAATATCTGAGGAAGGAGATAGGCTGCTGTAGCTCCTTAATTTTCTATCATACAGAAGGAAGCAGAGATGCTGCTCCAGCTCCTTTATTTTCGATAATACAGGAGGAAGCAGCGACGCATCTCCAGCTCCTTTATTTTCTATAATACAGGAGGAAGCAGTGATGCTGCTCCAGCTCATTTTTTTCGATAATACCTGAGGAAGGAGATAGGCTGCTCTAGCTCCTTAATTTTCTATCATACAGGAGGAAGCAGAGACGCTGCTCCAGCTCCATTATTTTCTATAATACAGGAGGAAGCAGAGACACTGCTCCAGCTCATTTTTTTTCGATAATGCAGAGGAAGCAGAGACGCTGATCCAGCTCCTCAATTTTCTATACTGGAGAAGGAAGCAGAGACGCTGCTCTTGCTCCTTTATTTTTATTGAATACAGGAGGAAGCAGAGATGCTGCTCCAACTCCTTTATTTTCGATAATACAGGAGAAAGCAGAAATGCTGCACCAGCTCATTTTTATCGATAATACCGGAGGAAGGAGATAGGCTGCACTAGCTCCTTAATTTTCTATAATACAGGCGGAAGCAGAGATGCTGCTCCAGCTCCTTTTTTTTTTAAGAATAACGGAGGAAGCAGAGATGTTGCTCACCCTCCATTATTTTCTATAATACAGGAGGAAGCAGTGACGCTTCTCCAGCTCCTTTATTTTCGATAATACAGAAGGAAGAAGAGACGCTGCACCAGCTCTGTTATTTTCTATAATAGAGAAGGAAGCAGACACACGTCTCCAGCTCATTTTTTTCGATTATGCAGAGGAAGCAGAGACCCTTCTCCAGCTCTTCTATTTTCTACAATGCAGAAGGAAGCAGAGACACTGCTCTAGCTCCGTTTTTTTTAGAATTAAGGAGGAAGCAGAGATGCTGCTCCAACTCCTTTATTTTCGATAATACAGGAGGAAGCAGCAACGCTTCTCCAGCTCCTTTATTTTCTATAATACAGGAGGAAGCAGTGATGCTGCTCCAGCTCATTTTTTTCGATTATAAAGGAGGAAGTAGAGACGTTGCTCCAGCTCCTTAACTTTATATCATACAGAACGAAGCAGAGACACTGCTCCAGCTACTTTATTTTCAATAATACAGCAGGAAGCAGAGAAACTGCTCCTGCTCTTTTTTTTCGATAATCCAGGAGAAAGTCAAGACACTGCTCCAGCTCCTTTATTTTTTGTAATACAGGAGGAAGCAGAGATGCTGCTCCAGCTCTGTTATTTTCGATAATACATGAGGAAGCAGTGATGCTGCTCCAACTCCTTTATTTTCTATAATACAGTAGGAAGTAGAGACGCTGCTCCAGCTCCTTTATTTTCTAGAATACAGAACGAAGCAGAGACGCTGCTCTAGCTTCTTTTTTCGAGAATACAGTAGGAAGCAGAGATGCTGCTCCAGCTCCGTTATTTTCAATAACACAGGAGGAAGCAGAGACACTGCTCCAACTCCTTTGTTTTCTATAATACAGGAGGAAGCAGTGACGCTGCTCCAACTCCTTTATTTTCTGTAATACCGGAGGAAAGAGACGCTGCTTCAACTCCTTTATTTTCTATAATACAGGAGTAAGCCGAGACTCTGCTCCAGCTCCGTTATTTTCTATTGAACAGGAGGAAGCAGAGACTCTGCTCCAGCTCCTTTATTTTTAGAAGACAGGAGGAAGCAGAGATGCTGCTCCTTCTCCTTTGTTATCGATAATACAAGAGGAAGCATCAACGCTTCTCCAGCTCCTTTATTTTCTATAATACAGGAGGAAGCAGAGACGCTGCTCCAGATCCATAATTTTCTATAATACAGGAGGAAGCAGAGATGCTGCTCCAACTCCTTTATTTTCTATAATTCACGAGGAAGCAGCGACGCTTCTCCCACTCCTTTATTTTCTATAATACAGGAGAAAGCAGAAATGCTGCACCAGCTCATTTTTTTCGATAATACCCGAGGAAGGAGATAGGCTGCTCTAGCTCCTTAATTTTCTGTCATACAGAAGGAAGCAGAGATGCTGCTCCAGCTCCTTTATTTTTTAATGAATAACGGAGGAAGCAGAGATGTTGATCCCACTCCATTATTTTCTATAATACAGGAGGAATCAGTAACGCTGCTCCAGCTCCGTTATTTTCTATAATACAGGAGGAAGCAGAGACTCTGCTCCAGCTCATTTTTTTCGATAATGCAGAGGAAGCAGAGACGCTGATCCAGCTCCTCAATTTTCTATAATAGAGAAGGAAGCAGAGACGCTGCTCTAGCTCCTTTATTTTTTTAGAATACAGGAGGAAGCAGAGATGCTGCTCCAACTCCTTTATTTTCGATAATACAGGAGAAAGCAGAAATGCTGCACCAGCTCATTTTTATCGATAATACCGGAGGAAGGAGATAGGCTGCACTAGCTCCTTAGTTTTCTATAATACAGGCGGAAGCAGAGATGCTGCTCCAGCTCCTTTATATTTTTTAGAATAACGGAGGAAGCAGAGATGTTGCTCACCCTCCATTATTTTCTATGATACAGGAGGGAGCAGAGACGCTGCTCCAGCTCCTTTATTTTCTTTAATACAGGAGGAAGAAGAGACGCTGCACCAGCTCCGTTATTTTCTATAATACAGGAGGAAGCAGAGACACTGCTCCAGCTAATTTTTTCGATCATGCAGAGGAAGCAGAGACACTTCTACAGCTCCTTTATTTTCTATAATGCAGAAGGAAGCAGAGACACTGCTCCAGCTCCATATTTTTAGAATTAAAGAAGAAGCAGAGATGCTGCTCCAACTCCTTTGTTTTCGATAATACAGGAGGAAGCAGAGACGCTGCTACAGCTCCTTTATTTTCTATAATACAGGAGGAAGTAGAGACGCTGCTCCAGCTCCTTAATTTTCTATAATACAGGACAGAGCAGAGATGCTGCTCCAGCTCCTTTATTTTCTATAATAGAGAAGGAAGCAGAGATGCTGCTCCAGCTCCTTTATTTTCTATCATACAGAACGATGCAGAGACGTTGCTCCAGCTACTTTATTTTCAAATAATACAGCAGGAAGCAGAGAAACTGCTCCTGCTCTTTTTCGATAACCCAGGAGGAAGCAGCGACGCTGCTCCAACTCCTTTATTTTCAATAATACCGGAGGAAAGAGACGCTGCTTCATCTCCTTTATTTTCTATAATACAGGAGTAAGCCGAGACTCTGCTCCAGCTCCATTATTTTCTATTACACTGGAGGAAGCAGAGACGCTGCTCCAGCTCCTTTTTTTTAAGAATACAGGAGGAAGCAGACATGCTGCTTCCAACTCCTTTATTTTCGATAATACAGGAGGAAGCATCAACGTTTCTCCAGCTCCTTTATTTTCTATAATGCAGGAGGAAGCAGAGAAGCTGCTCCAGCTCCGTTATTTTCTATAACACAGGAGGAAGCAGAGACGCTGCTCCAGCTCCTTTATTTTTTTAGAATACAGGAGGAAGCAGAGATGCTGCTCCAACTCCTTTATTTTCGATAATACAGGAGAAAGCATCGACGCTTCTCCAGCTCCTTTATTTTCTATAATACAGGAGGAAGCAGTGATGCTGTTCCGGTTCCTTCGTTTTCCAAAATACAGGAGGAAGCAGAGACGCTGCTCCAGCTACTTTATTTTCAATAATACAGCAGGAAGCAGAGAAACTGCTCCTGCTCTTTTTTTTCGATAATCCTGGAGAAAGTAGAGACGCTGCTCCAGCTCCTTTATTTTCTGTAATACAGGAAGAAGCAGAGATGCTGCTCCAGCTACGTTATTTTCGATAATACAGGAGGAAGCAGTGATGCTGCTCCAACTCCTGTATTTTCTATAATACAGGAGGAAGCAGCGACGCTGCTCCAACTCCTTTATTTTCAATAATACCGGAGGAAAGAGACGCTGCTTCATCTCCTTTATTTTCTATAGTACAGGAGTAAGCCGAGACTCTGCACCAGCTCCGTTATTTTCTATTACACAGGAGGAAGCAGAGACTCTGCTCCAGCTCCTTTTTTTTTAGAATACAGGAGGAAGCAGAGATGCTGCTCCAACTCCTTTATTTTCGATAATACAGGAGGAAGCAGCGACGCTTCTCCAGCTCCTTTATTTTCTATAATACAAGAGGAAGCAGAAAAGCAGCTCCAGCTCCTTTATTTTCTATAATACAGGAGAAAGCAGAAATGCTGCACCAGCTCATTTTTTTCGATAATACCCGAGGAAGGAGATCGGCTGCTCTAGCTCCTTAATTTTCTATCATACAGAAGGAAGCAGAGATGCTGCTCCAGCTCCTTTATATTTTAATGAATAATGGAGGAAGCAGAGATGTTGCTCCCACTCCATTATTTTCGATAATACAGGAGGAATCAGTAACGCTTCACCAGCTCCGTTATTCTCTATAATACAGGAGGAAGCAGAGACGCTGCTCCAGCTCCGTTATTTTCTATAATACAGGAGGAAGCAGAGACACTGCTCCAGCTCATTTCTTTCGATAATGCAGAGGAAGCAGAGACGCTGATCCAGCTCCTCAATTTTCTATAATAGAGAAGGGAGCCGTGACGCAGCTCTAGCTCCTTTATTTTTTTTAGAATACAGGAGGAAGCAGAGATGCTGCTCCAACTCCTTTATTTTTGATAATACAGGAGAAAGCAGAAATCTGCACCAGCTCATTTTTATCGATAATACCGGAGGAAGGAGATAGGTTGCATTAGCTCCTTAATTTTCTATAATACAGGAGGAAGCAGTGATGCTGCTCCAGCTCCTTTATATTTTTTAGAATAACGGAGGAAGCAGAGATGTTGCTCACCCTCCATTATTTTCAATAATACAGGAGGAAGCAGTGACGCTTCTCCAGCTCCTTTATTTTGTATAATACAGGAGGAAGCAGAGATGCTGCCCCAGCTCCTTTATTTTCTTTAATACAGGAGGAAGAAGGGACCCTGCACCAGCTCCGTTATTTTCTATAATACAGGAGGAAGAAGAGACACTGATCCAGCTCATTTTTTTCGATCATGCAGTTGAAGCAGAGACGCTGTTCCAGCTCCTCAATTTTCTATAACGCAGAAGGAAGCAGAGACACTGCTCTAGCTCCTTTTTTTAGAATTAAGGAGGAAGCAGAGATGCTGCTCCAACATCCTTTATTTTCGATAATACAGGAGGAAGCAGCGACGATTCTCCAGCTCCTTTATTTTCTATAATACAGTAGAAAGCAGAGACGCTGCTCCAGCTCCTTTATTTTCTATAATACAGGAGGAAGTAGAGACGCTGCACCCGCTCCTTAATTTTCTATAATGCAGGACAGAGCAGAGATGCTGCTCCAGCTCTTTTATTTTCTGTAATAGAGAAGGAAGCAGAGATGCTGCTCCAACCCCTTTATTTTCTATAATACAGAACGAAGCAGTGACGCTGCTCCAGCTACTTTATTTTCAATAATACAGCAGGAAGCAGAGAAACTGCTCCTGCTCTTTTTTTTCGATAATCCAGGAGAAAGTAGAGACGCTGCTCCAGCTCATTTATTTTTTGTGATACAGGAGGAAGCAGTGATACTGCTCCAACTCATTTATTTTCTGTAATACAGGAGGAAAGAGACGCTGCTTCAACACCTTTATTTTCTATAAACCTATCTCCTTCCTCCGGTATTATCGATAATACAGGAGTAAGCCGAGACTCTGCTCCAGCTCCGTTATTTTCTATTACACAGGAGGAAGCAGAGACTCTGCTCCAGCTCCTTTTTTTTTAGAATACAGGAGGAAGCAGAGATGCTGTTCCAACTCCTTTATTTCCTATAATATAGGAGGAAGCAGAGACGCTGCTCCAGATCCATAATTTTCTATAATACAGGACGAAGCAGAGATGCTGCTCCAACTCCTTTATTTTCGATAATACAGGAGAAGGGCCTGTTCCCACATTGGATTGATTCTATGATATTTTAAAGGAAATAATATATTGTCCGCTCACTACCACAGATTGTATTGGAATTTCTTGAGTTTAAAGTTTCTATCTAATGGCAGGTCTGTCTCTGTTGTTGTGAAATACAGCACCTGAAAGAATTTGCTCAGAGATAATGGGAACTAACATCACTGGTTTATTGTGTAGCTGGAGTGAGGTACTTTGATTAATATAGTTGGACATACTGATAAGCTCACAGAAACATGATAAAAAATGATATAAAAATCCATTGACCCTGAGGTTCGGGGACATTCGAGAATCTGCTTTCTCAGTGTCACGTTTTTTTTGTTTCCAAATAAAAGACCTATTTCTTGAAGAACTCTCTGCGTCTCCTGGTGATTCTCTATAGTTTCTCCACAACAGTACCTGACCCAGTAATGCAGGGCCCTAGTCTCTGTCTCTGTCTCTCTGTCTCAGTCTCTCACATATGCACGCGCACGCACACACAGAGGGACAATGAATGACAGAATAATAGAAGCATTTTCAAATATTATAGCTCCATTAAACAATCTGGGAAGGGGTATGGGGACTGTGTAGAGGGAGCTTTACTCTGTATCTAACCCTGTTCTGACACTGCCCTGGAAGGGGTTGATGGGGATATAGTAAAGGGAGCTTTACTGTGTATCTAACCCCATCCTGTCCCAGCCCTGGCAGGGGTTGATAAGGACAGTGCAGGGAGATCGTTATTTTGGAACATAGGAACAGGAGGAGGCCATTCAGCCCCTCGAACCTGTTCCATCATTCAATGGGATCATGGCTGATCTGTGTCCTAACTCCACATTCCTTCCTTTGGCCCATATCCTTCAATATCTTCACTGAACAAAAATGTATCTCTCTCCGATATAACCTGAACGACTGATCCAGCATCCACTGCTGTTTGTGGAAGAGAGTCCCAAACCTCTCCCACCCTTTGTGTGTCAAAGTGCTTCCTACCATCTCTCCTGAACGCTCTGGGCCCTCATTCTCAGACTCTGCTCCCTCTCGGTCTAGAATCTCCAACCTGTGGGAATTGTTGATCTTGATCGATTCCTGTCTCATCCTTGAAGGCTTTGATCAGGTCACCCCTTAACTTTCTCAATTCTGGAGGAAAACGGCTTAATTTGTCGAGTGTCCCCTCAGAATGTAACCCCTGAGCTCCAGGATCATTCTTGTAAACCTCCTTTGTGTTCCCTCTCTGTACTCCAACCTGATACCCACACACAATTGCTGACACTGAACTCCATCTAACACAGCTTTGCCCATTCACCCAGTCTATCAATCTCTCTTTGTAATGTTAAGGTACTATCTGCACTGTCTACAATGCTGCCTAATATTGTACCTTACCCAGTGCTGTCCCTATCCTGTGTGTGTTTGATAGGAACAGTGCAGAGGGACCTATACTCTGTATCTAACCCCTGGCTGCACATGTGCTGGGAGTATTTGATGCAGACAGTGTGGAGGGAGATTTACTCTGTATCTAACCCCATGTTGTCCCTATCCTGGGAATGAAGACACCATTGTCTCAGGGACAGGAGACAGGATAGAGGGTAATGAGGGTTTCAGACTGGAGGGAGCTACAGGCACATACAAGTGGAGATCTGTTTTCAGTAAAAGGCAATCGATCCCAGGTCACTGCAGTGTGTAATAATCTGATGCCTTTCCCTCACTATCCCCCTCCAATTCCTGGTAAGATCTGCTCCCACACCATGTTCCACCCTAACTGCAGACTGTGTTAGATACATTCATACATTGGGGATGGGCAGGGGTGCTTTTAAACCTGGGATCTTGCTGTGTAAGTTGCCTTCAAAATGCTCTCACTCTCCCTTTCAAGTAATCTTTTCCTTCTTTTATCCGGATGAATTTTTGTTGGGAAAACTGCAACGTGAAGATCCAAAATGTTCAGGCCGAGGGAAGCCTTGGCCAAGCTCCAGAGGGGGACGTGATTCTGAGGCTTGAGGCCTGGTCGACAGGCTGCACCCCATGGGGGCCGACATGGATTGTGTGTTTATTTAATCTCTTCTGGGATTCCTGGATATTAGGGGCTTCTGGCTAACTTCTTCCAAGAGAAAGTGAGTACTGTAGATGCTGGAGATCAGAGCTGAAAATGTGTTGCTGGTAAAGCACAGCAGGCCAGGCAGCATCCAAGTAGCAGGAGACTCTCCTGCTCCTTGGATGCAGCCGCTGGTTAACTGTCTACTGTCAGATTGTGGCCCTGTCATTTTTTAAACAGGTTTAAAGCCTGGCATTAAAGTATGTCATTTACTTAAATTACTTGGATGCGAGCATAAGAGGTACAGTTAGTAGGCTTGCAGATGACACCAAAATTGGAGGTAGTGGACAGCGAAGAGGGTTACCTCAGATTACAACAGGATCTGGACCAAATGGGCCAATGGGCTGAGAAGTGGCAGATGGAGTTTAATTCAGATAAATGTGAGGTGCTACATTTTGGGAAAGCAAATCTTAGCAGGACTTATACACTTAATGGTAATGTCCTAGTGAGTGTTGCTGAACAAAGAGACCTTGGAATGCAGGTTCATAGCTCCTTGAAAGTGGAGTCGCAGGTAGATAAGACAGAGAAGAAGGCGTTCCTATATTGGTCAGAGTATTGAGTACAGGAGTTGGGAGGTCATGTTACAGCTGTACAGGACATTGATTAGACCACTGTTGGAATATTGCATGTAATTCTGGCCTCCTTCCTATCGGAAAAATGTTGTGAAACTTGAAAGGATTCAGAAAAGATTTACAAAGATGTTGCCAGAGTTGGAAGATTTGAGCTATAGGGAGAGGCAGAAAAGGCTGGGGCTGTTTCCCCAGGAGCATTGGAGGCTGAGGGGTAACCTTATAGAGGTTTACAAAATTATGAGGAGCTTGGATAGGATAAATAGACAAAGTATTTTCCCTGGGGTCAGGGAGTCCAAAACTAGAGGGCATAGGTTGAGGGTGAGAGGGGAAAGATATGAAAGAGACCTAAGGGGCAACATTTTCACGCAGAGGGTGGTACGTGTATGGAATGAGCTGCCAGAGGATGTGGTGGAGGCTAGTACAATTGCAACATTTAAGAGGCATCTGGATGGGAATATGAATAGGAAGGGTTTGGAGGGATATGGGCCGGGTGCTGGCAGGTGGGACTAGATTGGGTTGGGATATCTGGTCGGCATGGACGGGTTGGACCGAAGGGTTTGTTTCCATGCTGTACATCTCAATGACTCTGTGGCCATCCCCAGGATCTGAGAGGCGGAATTAAAATCCAAATGATGTGACACTCTCTAAAGACTTGTCATAAAGTCAGAGTAATATTGATTACAGAGAGGGTAGGATGAGAAAATTCGACAGTGAGAGAAAGAGAGTGAGAGAGAGATTTGAAAAATTGAGAGAGATGGGAAAACAGAAGGGGAGAGAGAGGGAGAGGCATTTCAGGCAGTGAGTGTTTTAATCAGCAAACTCATTATTTCAAAGTTTCTCCAAAGCTTTGTCATGAAAACTCAGCTCATCGCCTGATATGTTTATGTTTGGATGCTGCTGAGAGATTGTCTGTGTCACTGAGAGAGGAAAACCTGGGATCTTGCTGTGCTATCTCTCTGTAATGATTTTCCTCCTTTGTCTTTCAAATAATACTGTCTCTTTCCTCCCAAGGGATCTCGCTGGCCACTTGAAGATTCAGTGAGAGAAACTTTGGGATCAGGAGACTTTTGAACAAGAGCTTTCTCCAGACGGGACACGGTCCTGAGGCCTGAGGCCTGGTCGACAGGCTGCACCCTATTGGGGCCCACGTGAGTTGTGTTTTTATTTACCCCGAGGTTTAATCTCCTCTGGGGGACCCTGGGTTTTAGGGGCCTCTGGTTAAGTGGCTCCTGTCCGATTGCGGCCTGTCGTTTTTAAAACAGATTTGAAGCCTGGAGTTAAAGTAACTGGGGCCCTGGGATTTGACACAAACACATCAATCCCCAGTGAGTGTCTGACAGACAGGACTTCCCAAGGAGGGAATTAAAACCTTAAATAAGAAACTTTCTCCAAAGATTTGTTCTAATATCAGAATAATGCTACTTGTGGGATCTTGCTGTGTCTCAAACTACCTGCAGAGTGTCCTATGTTGCAACAAGGGTGACCAAATGTGATAATCACATAAATAAGACACAGGTTCACCAATTCCCTAAGTATCTGGGAGGGTATCTATCTCTCTCTCTCTGTCTTTCTTTGGTTGATTTTTCCAACAAATAAAACCATCCCACACACAGAAATCCACAGCCTCCTGTCGGATGTAAAGTGGAATTTGAGCACATTCTGGAGCACGAAGGGGACTACTCTGTGGGATCGCACTGTGCATCAATGGCCCACTCTATGACTTGTCGTCATTTTAATGGGGAGGGGTGTGGGGGACAGGATGTGGGATTCCAGGCAGGGAGAGACTGACAGAGAGAGACTCATGATCAGAAACCAGATTTGGAAAGTGCTGGTATTATTGGGATCTTGCTGTGTGTAAATTACATGGGGGAGCATTATGCTTGTGGAGGGCTTGTTGCTGGAGGGATGGGAGTTGTTCTGGCAGGGGGTAAAGAAGAGGAAATACCCCAGGTATGCCACACCCCAGCTGCCTGTGGGATCTTGCTGTGCACCCCTCAGCCTGTGGGTTGCCCCTTACACATCACTGGAGCCTGCCAACAGGGCCCAGGCTCTGTTTGCTGATGGTCTGATAGTGAATGGGGTGTATCATCCCTCCTTTCCCCAGCCCAGACCCCTCCACCTCTCCTCCCCCTCCCCCTACAATGTGATAGTGACAGGGCTAATGTCTACAGGACAGGGCGGGGAGATGGGAACACACTTTAAATGGGAGGAAGGGGAGGGGAGGGCATTTCAATCAGAACGTAGGGGGAATGGAGAGAGAGAGAGAGAGAGAGAGAGAGACCAATCCATTCTTGAGAGCAGGAGGAAACTGAGCGGTGAGATGGAGAGGAGGATTGGGACAGGGAGAGTGGGGAGAGAAGAAAGAGAATGAGAGAGGGAGACAGATGGAAGGAGTGAATGAGAGACAGAGAGTGTGTGAGGGAAGGAGGGAGAGAGGGAGGGAAGCAGCTGGAGGGGGCAGGTTAAATACGGAGGGAGGGACGGGATCCAGGCCGACTCCCTTCCATCGAGTCACTGCATCGGATCTCAGAATAAAAACCCTTGGGGTGGGGGGTCAGTCAGAAAGCATTTACCCCCTGGGTCCCAGTGAAATCTGTTCCCATTCTCTGGGTTTAAAACTAGGGGGATGTGTTGATAAAATGGGGAGCTTTGGGAAGTCACTCAGTGATGGGATTTTGTTTGTTTTTCTTGTTTTTTGATTCAGAAGATCTTGGCTTTGATTAAATCAACTTCCACCTCTCTCTGTCTCTCACACCGCCAACCCTGGGATTTTCTCTCTGTGTCTGTCTACATTTCTCTGTCCCTAATCTTGTTTGTGTTCTCTCCCCACCTCAGTATCTCTCTCTATCTCTCACACACATAATACACTCTGTCTCTCTGCCCCCCACCCCTCCCTCCCTATACTCCTGTCCCTGAGGATGATTTGGACTCAGTACCATGTGGTGGGGCTGCACATGTCATTAACACAGTGGGATCTTTCTGTTCCCTAGGTCTCCTGTTGTTGTCCAAACTGTGGGGATGGGGTGGGGCAGGGGGCAGCCTGGGGACTGGGATCTTGCTGTGCATGAAGACGCACACTGCCAAATGGGCGGTCAGTCTCTGCACACACTCCCCAGTGTACCCCACCCGCTCCAGCCCAGGGCCTGAGACACAGTGAGGGGTGGGAGTGGTGAGGGAGGGTGGGGAATTGTACACAATGGAGACACAGAGGGGGTTTTATACAGAGGTGGGGGTATGGATAGAGGGGACAGATTGGGAAGGGGGTAAATGAAGGTGCCCAGGGAGGGGGCAATTAGATTGGGGAAGGAGGGGAAAGTGGGTGGGGCTGGAAAATTCCAAGGGGGGTGAGAAATTGAGGGTGGGGTCACAAATTAGCCAGAGTCGGGGTGTTACAGGGGAATGGGGCAGTAAACATAGGGGGAATAGAATATTGGGGAAGGGCCCAATATTTGGGTGAGGGGGGAATGAGAGAGACATCCCGGGGAGGTGTTGGGGAAGAGACTGAACATCGGGAGGAGGGGAGGGGTATTGTGGGCAGGAACATAATTGGAGGGAGGGGAAAGGGTACAATATTTGGGAGGGTGCAGTGACAATGATTGAGGGGGTTTACATAAAGTCCCTGTCTCAGGGGGTGAGAGTGGAGAGGGGGCCTGGGCTCTTGCTGTGCAGTGAGGCAGTCCCTCCACAGGTCAGTAAGTGTCTGCACGTGCTCACTGTGTCCCCCCCCACCATAAAGGGGTTGGTTGTGGGGGGGTGATCATGATGGGGGGAGGGGCAGTTTGAGTAATGCTGCACAGGGGGAGCGAGTGTGTGTGTGTGAGACCGGGAGGCACATTTTTCGGGGGGAGCCAAAATATATGAGAGAAGAGCAATATTGGGGTGGGGGGTGGATAGACAGGGGGCAGGAATCACAGGACTGTAAAATCTGGGGGAGAGACTGAAAAATGAGGAGGGGAAGATTGGCAGATATGACAAAGAGCAAGATCATAGAATTCTGTCCATTCTCTATCTCTGGGTCATTCTCCAATTTTCTCTGACCCATCAGTCTATTACACACCTTATTGGCCTCATAGATTTGCCTCACTGTCAGAATGTTGGGAAATAGAACTAAAGTGAATGATAAAATGGTGTCAAAATGTTTCGGACTATTTAAAATGTTCCCACGGATGGTCTCCAGAATAACTGGGCCTGGTATAACAGTCCCTTGCCATCCCTGTCCTCCCTCCGTAGAGGAGTATGCCCATTCTGAAGTCTGACCAGCAGGTCTGTAAACAACTCCCACATGGGAAATGTGGACTTGCTCAATAAAAGCTCTTCCCAATTAACTCTCCCTAGCTCCTACTTAATAGCGTATTAATTTAGCCTCCTCGAATTCAGTACCTTCCCACAAGGTCCTGACTTATCCTTATTCATCGTGATCTTAAAACTGAAGGAGTTGTGATCACTGTTTCTAGTGAAAGGTCAGTCAGCTGGCCAGGCCCATTAACTAATACAAGGCCCAGTGAGGCCTTGCCACAGTGAATCAGATCACAGATTGGAGGAACAACACCTCATCTTCCACCTGGGCTGCCTCCAGCCCACAGGACTCAACATTGAGTTCTCCAATTTCAAATACCCTCCCTCCCCATCCACCAACTCCCTTTCCAACCCCTCCCCCTCCCTTCCACCCCTCCCTGCCACCAATCGGATTCATTCCTCCCATTGACCGATCAGGCCGTATTCACCTATGTATTCACACTACCTGTGTTCACCTCAGCACCTCCGTACCTCTCCCCACCCAAAACCCTCCCCCACCCTCACCCTTTATCAACAGCTCCCCTTTCCCCCACTCCTGAAGCATTGTCCTCTCCACCTCCTGATGCTGCCTGGCTTGCTGGGTTCTTCCAGCCTCCTGCTTGTCTCCGATGGTCAGTAAGGTGACAGATGGCTCCAAATGTGGTAGTGGTGGAGTGAACAGTGAAGGAGGTTTACCTCAGTGTTAAACAGGACCTTGATCAGACCGGCCAATCAGGAGCTGATACAAGGTTGGGTCTTAGGAGCTGTTTTACAGATGGAAACATAATCCTTGCTGATGGTCCATCGATCTTTCAATTGATCCCAGGCTCCATTATGAAGGCCCAAGCAACAGAGTTCACCCAGAGTCCGTTCCCACTGAGCCCAATGGAGTCAGTGAGAGCTACAAAACCTTCTCATGGCAGCACTGAGGGGGGTCGGCTCATCTGTCACATCCAACCCCATTTCCCAGTGTCGGATCCGGTCTGTCACTGAGCCCTCTGACTGGGCCGTGGATTCCCCACCAACTCAACGGTTGATTGGTGGAAAGAACCAAATAAAGAGAGGGAGTGATATCAGCATCGGGCCGGGGGAAGGGAATGGAACCAGAGAAAGGAAATCATTGCTGAAAATACATCTGTAATCAAAAGACACGGATTATTTACAGTATATTACTCTGTGTAATAGGAACATTCCCTTTTTTATTTAGTTGTGTCCAGATGAGTGGATGAGCGAATTCCGTGAGGACAGGAGCCTGCCATTGCTGTTCCCACTCCGGCCTGCAGTGACCGATGATACTTGCCTCCAAGTCATTGACCTTGTATCTGGTTCACTCACTGACAACTGGTTTCTGGGGATGATGTTATTCTGTGCATGTCTGATTCCTCTTTCAGTTATACTTTTGTTATCCAGCTTTCTATTAACGGTTGCTGATTGCTGACAACACTTCCCACTGTTTTGCTCCTCCAGTCTCTTTGGTTTCACTCCTCAGATGGAATCATTCCTTGCCCATTAGGAAAGGAGTGTTACCGTGTTGCTGCTCCTCCTTCTCCTGTCAGTCCATTCCTCACCTGGACCCCTCATTCCATTATCTGCTGCCTTTAATGTTCGCTCTCTGTTACTTGGATTTATTCAACAATTGAATTATTTTTATAACTGGATATTTCAGGGCGTGTTTTAACTGGTCTCTGAAACTGTTCTGTGTCACCACATAAACAAGTGCATTGGTGCAGCAGCTCAGGTCCCGCAGCATATATGAGGCTTGTGAAAAAATATCAAAAGCAGTGGGATCCAAGGAATGAGTGACATGAAAGAAACGTAAAATATCCAGCAACCAGAGAAGTAGGAAACTTGCAGATATGGCAAAGAGTAAGATCACAGATTTCTTTCTGCTCTCTATCTCCGGGTCATTCTCTATTTTTCTCTGACCCCTGAGCCCCCTACGCATGTTAATGGCCTCAGAGATGTGTCCGACAGTCAGAATGTTAAGAAGGAGAATAAAAGTGAATAGGAGCATTGGTGTTAAAAATCGCTCAAAGTATTGAAAACTTGCCCACCGGCAGTCCTTATAGTAACTGGGCCTGGTAGAACAGTACCATGGAACATTGTTGGTGATCGTTCCAGGTTGAAATCGAAAGTAGTTGGGAATATTTTTTATGAAAAGAAAATGCAGATTATTGTTAGAACCCTAATTGAAGTATTCTCTGTCCAATACTTAGTTTTCAACTATGAAAACAAACGGCGACAAATCGATCAAAAGTGAAAGCAATGGTAAACCAGACAGAACAATCAATGGCCCAGCAGCTCAGTACATAGATAACACAACATACAGGAGTGATGTCCAGGAAACACTGTGGATAATAATAAGATGGAAACTGCTGAAGTATCACTTTGAAAAAAATGAACAGCAGATCAGATGTTGCCATGGCCACCATATAATGAGTGGTGCTTCTAGAAAATCCACACTTGTCCCAAGCTAAGATTAGAATCACTACTAGACAAACTGTAAGAGAGACAGCAAGAAAAAAAGAGACTTGAAGTTACTGATCAAACATATCTGTGCCTGAGCTCAGACTTTAAGTAATAGATGTTAGAGAAAGATAATTGTTGGCCCATGTCATATGAAGTTCAAAGAATTTGAATCATTTATACTTTGAAAATACATAGAGATGGACATAAACAGCATATTCAACATTTTTTGGGGTTGACAGGTTTATTTCTTCTGCTTTGTACATTGCTCAGGCTGCTGGAGTTGTAAATTCGATGACAGCATCCACACAAACACTCCCTGGATCAGGAAAACAAAGAATGGGAGACTTCTAACACAGACGTGGATTACTAAATTCCTGAATTCAGTTTTGGAGCCTCCACAATTGAGTTTACTCTTAAAATTTTGCACCCACACAACATGAATTACAGTACACGACACTGGATCACTCAACTGTGTCTAGGAAAGGATGGTGTCCCAAATATGAACAAAGAAATGATAGAGCATTGAGCCCCTCACTCTGAACATCCTGCCAAGCTGAACTAAGAAGTTATTCACCAGTGAATCCAACCACCATGTCCAGCTTGGATACCCAATGCAATCAACATTCGGCACTGACTCCCCACCACCTGTCAAACACTGTATACTGCAGCCCCCACCCAAACCCACACGTGAGTAATTTCTCAACAATTAAGGAGTGTCAGGGGGCAGAGTTGAGAATGGTAGCCATTACAAAAGAGAGAGTGCTAGAAAAGCCAAAAGATTTAAAAATCGATAAACCTCCTGGCTCTGAAGTTCTGAGGGAGGTGGCTGAGGAAATACTGGAGGCATTGGTTGTGATCTTTCAAAAATCACCGGAGTCAAGGAAAGTACCAAATGATTGGAAAATCACTTTTGTAATCTTCTTGTTCAAGAAAGGATCAAGACAAAAGATCAAAAATTATAGGCTGATTAGCCTAATCTCGGTTGTAGGTGAAATTCTAGAATCCATCGTTAAGGATGAGATTTTTAAATTCTTGAAAGTGCAGGGTCTGCTTAGAACAAGTCAGCATGGATTTAGTAAGGGGATGTCGTGCCTGATCAACCTGTTAGAATTCTTTGACGAGGGAACAAGTAGGTTAGACCAGGGAAACCCAGTGGATGTTATCTACCTAGACTTCCAAAAGGCCATTGATTAGGTGTTTCACAGGAGGTTGCTGAGTAAGGTGAGGGCCCATGGTGTTTGAGGTGAGCTACTGGCATGGATTGGGGATTGGCTGTCTGATGGAAGGCAGAGAGTTGGGATAAAAGGTTATTTTTCGGAATGGTGGTTAGTGACATATGGTGTCCCACAGGGTTCAGTGTTGGGGCCGTAGCTGTTCACTTTTATATATTAATGATCTGGATGAAGGGACTGGGGGAATACTGGCGAAGTTCGCCAATGATACAAAGTTAGGTGGACAGGCAGGTCGTACTGAGGAGGTGGGGAGGCTGCAGAAAGATTAGGAGAGTAGTCCAGGAAATGGCTGATGAAATTCAACATGAGCGAATGCAAGATGATGGCCTCAGTGTCTTATCACAAGATTATTAATTCAGAGACCGATGTTCAATGTCCAGGCATGGACTATTTTTTAAACGGTGAGAAAATTCATAAAGCCAAAGTACTAAGGGATTGGGGAGTGCTAGTCCAGCATTCTCTAAATGTTGACTTGCGGGTTGATTCCGTTGTTAAGAAAGCAAATGTAATGTCATTTATCTCAAGAGGATTGGAATATAAAAGCAGTGATGTGCTTCTGAGACTTTATAAAGCTCTGGTTAGCCCCATTTAGAATACTGTGTCCAGTTTTGGGCCCCACACCTCAGGAAGGACATAATGACACTGGAGCAGGTCCAGCAGAGATTCACACGGATGGTCCCTGGAATGGTACGCCGAACATACGATGAATAGCTGAGGATCCTGCAATTGTATTCATTACAGTTTAGAAAGTTGAAGGGAGATCTGACAGAAACTCTCAAGATAATCCATGGCTTAGAAGGGGCGGACGCTGGAATTTGTTTCCATCAGGTGGGGAGACTAGGACCCGTGGGCGCAGCCTTAGAATTAGAGGGGGTCCATTCAGAACGGAAATAATGTACTATTGCTTGGCATCTGAACCTATCACTTTGGATTCAGGCCAATGTGAAAGATGAGGAGAGATGATGGGCCTCAATGTCTTATCACGAGATTATTAATTCAGAGCCCGATAATCGATGTCCACCATGGCAGATGGTGGAACTTCAATTCAATCTAAATCAAGTCTTCTACTGTCTGATGGTGACAATGAACGGTTGTCAGTTGTTAGAAAAGAAAACATCTCACTCACTAATATCCTTCAGGGAGTGTAATCTGTCATCCTTTCCTAGTCTTGGTGTACGTGTGACTCCAGATCTATAATAGTTTGGTTTATTCTGGGCAATAAGGGAGGGGTGGCAAGTGTTGGTCTAGCCAGCGATACCCATAACCTTTCAATTAATAAAAGCAAATGGAGCTCCCCGTGCACAGATAACTCACTGCGACTGAAGAATACTCCATCTTTAGACCACTCCCTGGTATTTGAATATCCCCATACTGAGTTGTTTGTCTCAACTATGAAATTCCCAAAATGGATCCAGTTTAAAGATAAGGGATCCTAAAACTCACTCAATGTAGTTACCTGGAATCGGGAGCACCAATATGATGCCAGGATCCAGCCTAGACAATCGAGGCAATGGGTTTTGTCTCCTGGCTTTGAGACCATCCAGAGTTGGGAAACTCATTGAACTTGACAAATTAAGCTTTGACATGGATTATCCACTGGGATAGCTGATGCCATGAATTCAGCAGAAACTCAGCACCAAGCATCCAGTCTTTCATCTTGGACATTTGTCCCACTTTCTGCCGTACAGGATATTCCCTTAGAGACTAACCAGCCCTCGGGTTCAGAGATCTCCCCTTGCAGATGCAGAAATGGTGATTACTTTAAAATATATTCATGGAATGTAAGCTTTAACTGTCAGGCACGTGGTGGTGTCTCTGTGCATCTGCGTCCCTTGTTCTTCCAGGTGCTGGAGGTCATGGATGTATGAGGTGCTGGTAAAAAGAGCCCTGCCCTGTTCCTGGTTTGTATCTTGTAGGTGGTATATATTGCTGGCCGTGGTGTCATTGGTGAAGAGAGTGTGTGCTGAATGGTCAGTGGGGAAATTATGACAATCAGCTGTTTGTCCTGGACAATGTGGAGCTTTGGGAATGTTGCACTCAGTGTTGTATGTGAGCTGCACTCAGCCAGTTACTTGGAGAGAATTCAATCCCACACCTGAGCGATAGTTTCGGGATGGTGGGGATGGATTGGAGAGGCAGGCAGGGAGGTTATTGTCACAGTAAGCAGGGTGTCTGACATCCTCCTGTGGCCACAGCACCTGTACGGCTGGAACAGGTCATTTCCTCGTCAATGATTGGTCCGGGTTGTGGATAATAATGCACTCAGTGATGGCAATGTCATAAAACACCAATGGGAGATTGGTAGATTCTCAAGGTTTTGAGATGGGCATTTCCTGGTGCTTGTGGGATATGAATGTTACTTGTCAATTATCAGCTCAAGGCAGATATTATCGCACTGTGTATGGACACAGACCTCTCTGTTTTATCAAGAGTAGTAAATGGTGCTGAACATTGTGTATTCACGGGCAAACCTCACTAATTTTGAAATAATGATGGAGGGACCAGCATTGATGAGGCGCCTGCAGATTTTAGGACCAAGGTACACCTGTGAAGAATTCCTGCAGAGGTGTACAACGGCTGAGATGACTGACCTCCCACAGCCAGAACCATCTTCACCTGTCCTCAGGATGAAACAAAAGAGTCGTCATCTCATTGACTCCAGTTTTTTTGTGAGCTTCTTGTTGTGAACATGTGTAGGTAATATCTATGTTTAAGAGATTAACATTTCTTTTCACCATTAAAATATAACTGTTGCAGCTGATTGAGGAACAGATATTCAGTCCTTCTGTCAATGCAAGTTATCCGATCCTGAGTTTGGCGTAATATAAAATTAACATGTTCATACACACACACAATACAGTTGGAGAGTGCAAGATATTCTCAGTAAAACGTGCAATTGCGTTCATGAGTATTCCGCTGTTAGTGCTGAACACTGACTACAATACTGCATTTACAGTGAGCTGGGAAAAGCAAGAACTCTGGCCCAGAAAATATCATTCCAGCAGTAACCCCCACTCAGTCCAATTCGACAATGACCCATCCTCCCAGCAACATGAGGCCACAGCAATCAGAGGGTCCCAGTCTGAGCTTCGTCATCCCCATTCAGTACAATTCCATGGTCAGTAATACCTTCACTGAGAGGGATTCCTGTAGATCTGGATCAGTGGTACACAACATTCTCGGAATGCCATGGTGAGTAACTGATCTCCTGACTTCCCCAAAGCCTGTACACTACCTACAAGACACAAATCAGGAATGTGATGGAATATTCTCTACTTGCCTGGATGGGTGCAGCCCCAACAACTCTAAAGAAACTTGACACCATCCAGACAATTCAGGCCATAGGCTTGGCATTGCATCCACAAGCATCCTCTCCCTCCACCACTGACGCTCAGTAGCTGCAGTGTGCAACATCTACAAGATGCGCTGCAGAAATTCACCAAAGATCCTCAGACAGAACTTCCAAACCCACGACCAGTTCCATCTAGAAGGACAAGGGCAGCATATACACGGAAACTTGAAAAGTATCAAGTTCAACTCCAAACCACTCACCATTCTGACGGAGAAATATATCACTGTTCCTTCACCATTGTTGGGTCAAAATCCTGGAATTCTCTCCCTAATGGCATTGTGGGTCAGTCCATAGGAGGTGGGCTGCAGCAGCTCCAGAAGGCAGCTCACTACCATCTTCTGGATGGGTGCAGTCCCAACAATTCTCAAGAAACTTCACACCATCCTGGTCAATTCAGACCATATGATTGGCATTGCATCCTCTCCCTCCCCCACCGATACTCTAGCTGCAGTGCGCAACGTCTACAAGATGCACTGTAGAAATTCACCAAAGATCCTCAGACAGAAACCTTCGAAACCCACAACCAGGAGGTCATGTTGCAGCTGTACAGGACATTGGTTAGGCCACTGTTGGAATATTGCGTGCAATTTTGTTCTCCTTCCTATCGGAAAGATTTTGTGAAACTTGAAAGGGTTCAGAAAAGAATTACAAAGATGTTGCCGGGGTTGGAGGATCTGAGCTACAGGGAGAGGCTGAACAGGCTGGGACTGTTTTCCCTGGGGCGTCAGAGGTTGAGGGGTGAGCGTATAGAGGTGTACAAAATTATGAGGGGCATGGATAGAATAAATAGGCAAAGCCTTTTCCCTGGGGTCAGGGAGTCCAGAACGAGAGGGCATAGGTTTAGGGTGAGAGGGGAAAGATATAAAAGAGATCTAAGGGGCAACATTTTCACACAGAGTGTGGTATGTGTATGGAATGAGCTGCCAGAGGAAGTGGTGGAGGCTGGTACAATTACAGCATTTAAAAGCCATTTGGATGGGTATATGAATAGGAAGGGTTTGGAGGGATATGGGCCGGTACTGGCAGGTGGGACTAGAATGGATTGAGATATCTCGTCGGCATGGACAGGTTGTACTGAAGAGTCTGTTTTCATGCTGTACATCTCTATGACTCTATGACAAAGGCATCACATATATGGGAACTCCAAAAACTTCAGGTTCCACTCACCAATCTGACGTAGAAATATACAGCCATTCCTTCACTGTTGCTGGGTCAAAATCCTGGAATTCCCTCCCTAATGGCATTATGGGTCAGCCCATAGGAGGTTGGCTGCAGTGGTTCAAGAAGGCAGCTCGCCACCATCTTCTCAAGGGCAACTAGGGATGTACAATAAACTCTGACCAGCCAGTGATGCCCACATCCTACACCAATGAACAAATAGAATTATAGTCATAGATTCCTACAGCACGAAGACAGGCCCTTTGGCCCAAACTGGTCCATGCTGACCAAATGTCCATCCATGCTAACCACATCTCCCTGCACTTGGCCAATATCCTCTTAATCCATTCCTATCCATGTATTTATCCAAATACCTTTTAACTCTTAATGTAAACAGCTCAACCACTTCCACTGGCGGCTTGTAATGTATGTATACCACCCTCTGTGTCAAAAAACGTTTCCTCTCAGGTTCCCTTTTATTCTTTCCCCTCCAACCTTAAACTGATGCCCTTCAGTCCTCGATTCCCAACCCTGGGAAAAAGATTGAGTGCATTCACCCTGTCCATGCCTGTCATGATCTTATGCTCCTCCTCAGTCTCCTTCGCTCTGAAGAAAAATGTCCTAGACAGTCCAACCTTTCCCCCAATTCAGACCATTGAGTCCAGGCAACATCCTTGTAAATTTCTTCTGCACTCTTTCCAGTTTACTAGCATCCTTCCAATAAAAACTGAACGCAATACTCCAAGTGCAGCCTCACCAACTTCCTGAATAACTTTCACGTAACTTCCCAACTTCTCAGTGCTGTGATTGATGAAGGCCAGAGTGCCAAAAGCCTTCTTCGCTGCCCTGTCTACCTCTACCTCCACTTCCGGAGAACGGTGAACCTGAACTGCAAAGTCCCTCTGTTCCACTACACTCCTTAAGACCTCACACATCTATGTTTGACTTCATGTGCCACTTCTCGGCCCACTTCCCCAGCTGATCAAGGTGCTGCTGCAATTTCTGATCACCTTCCTCACTGTCCATGATACTGCCTATTTTAAGATCATTGGCAAACTCTCTGATAAAGAACATAATTCCATTAAATCACTGGATAATGCAACGTGCCCACGCAGTATAGACAAAAGATTTTCTTTTCTCAGGAGAGGAATTACACCACAGCGTTAGTTTGGAAATGTTAACTGTGCACATTGGTATCACACAAGGAACTTGTACTGTCCTCATCCAGTACCCAGTGAATCATGGGTAAAATGTATCTGTCAAAAGCAGCATTGGATTAGTGTTCAGACAGCACCCCACACCAATGAGTAGGATCCTCTAGGGTAGTGATGACTGAACTCCAAGATAAGGATAAAATATTTCAAGAGAGCCCATTACAGAAAGCTGGTGCCCGACTCAGTCTCCTGCATTGTACTAACCTCGAGCACAATGGCAGTAACACATGCTCTGTGAACCTTACACAATCCTATTAAAGTCTGCACGACCGTACTGTACATCTTTTTACAAATGGCCCAACTCACACATTCTTTTGTCAATCAAATAATTCAACAACACACATCATCATTGGAACACTGTACACAGTGATCACAGTCTCCCAGTGATCTGTCCTCACAAATATCACACCCCAATACGTCCGCTCACAGGCAACACACAGGATAGTCAAAGCCATCCGTGCTGACCCTCACTTATCACTCCATAATGACCTGCCCAACCCACCTCTAGCCCACGTTGTCCCTGTGCTCCCATCCAGAGCCATCTGTCTGAGCAAGATCCACCAAAATCCCTTCACATCAGGGAATGGGAAACACCAGGTGGCACTGAGAGATGGGTTGCTACAAAACCCCACTGACCAATAGCAGGGTTTGAACTACCACAGAGAGAGAGAGACAGAGAGAGAGAGTTGTCTTGCTTTCTTGGCCAGCGAGGGTCAGTACTCAGTCAAACTCCATCATTGTGGTTGTGGTTCTGCTCGCCGAGCTGGAAGTTTTTGCTGCAAACGTTTCGTTCCCTGGCTAGGGAACATCATCAGTGCTGTTGGAGCCTCGTGTGAAGCGCTGCTTTGATGTTTCTTCCGGTATTTATATTGGTTTGTTCTTGCCGCTTCCGGGTGTCAGTTTCAGCTGCAGTGATTTGTATGTGGGGTCCAGGTCGATGTGTCTGTTGATGGATGTTCTTGCCGTTTCCAGGTGTCAGTTTCAGCTGTAGAGGTTTGTATATGGTGTCCAGGTCAATGTGACTGTTGATGGAGTTTGGGGATGAATGCCATGCTTCTAGGAATTCTCTGGCTGTTCTCTGTCTGGCTTGTCCTATGATAGTGGTGTTTTCCCAGTCAAATTCATGTTGCTGGTTGTCTGAGTGTATGGCTACTAGAGACAGCTGGTCGTGTCGTTTTGTGGCTAGCTGATGTTCATGGATGTGGATTGTTAGTTGTCTTCCTGTTTGTCCTATATAGTGTTTTGTGCAGTCCTTGCATGGTATTTTGTAAACTACGTTAGTTTGGCTCATGCTGGGTATTGGGTCCTTTGTTCTAGTGAGTTGTTGTCTGAGCGTGGATGTTGGCTTGTGTGCTGTTATGAGTCCTAAGGGTCGCAGTAGTCTGGCTGTCAGTTCTGAGACGCTCCTAACGTATGGTGAAGTGGCTAATCCTTTTCATTGTGGCATGTCCTCGTTCCTCGGTCTATCTCTTAGGCATCTGGTGATAAAGTTGCGCGGGTATCCGTTTTTGGCGAATACCTTGTATAGATGTTCCTCTTACTTTTTTCGCAGTTCTGGTGTACTGCAGTGTGTTGTGGCCCTTTTGAATAGTGTCCTGATGCAGCTTCGTTTGTGTGTGTTGGGGTGGTTACTTTCATAGTTTAAGACTTGGTCTGTGTGTGTTGGTTTCCTGTGTACTCTTGTGGTGAATTCTCCGTTGGGTGTTCTCTCTACTAACACATCTAGGAATGGGAGTTGGCTATCCTTTTCCTCTTCTCGTGTGAATCGGATTCCTGTGAGTGTGGCGTTGATGATTCGGTGTGTTTTTTCTATATCTGTGTTTTTGATAACAAACCAATATAAATACCGGAAGAAACATCAAAGCAGCGCTTCACACGAGGTTCCAACAGCAGGAACGAAACGTTTGCAGCAGGCGAGCAGAACCACAACAACGGATACCCGAGCTACAAATCTTCAATCAGATTTTAAATCCATCATTATGGCCTCAGTGCAAACCCATTATGCACAGTATGGAGGGAGAGACAATGCTGCACATTACTGAGGAGCCTCTTAATTGACAAACTATTCACTCAAAACTCAGTCAGTGAGTGTACTATTGTCTGGCATTGGGATTTTCTTTGCTACATGGAAATAAAATAATTACCATTAATAACATTGAAATAAGTCTGATTTAATGCAATAAATATGATTTAATACAACTTACATTGTCCCAAGACTTACCAGGAATACCAACACAGGCAAGGATGGTGTAGTATACTTTTCTGACCATTTGCCTTGGAAGATGCATTTTGTTGCTTGTGGAACAACCTCTCCTTTCCTGGTGCTGGTAATCTGTCAGAATTGGAGAATTCGCTGGGTATTGGAGCTGACACAGTTCCACAGCTTTATTTTATGTTGTGTGGTATCACCACTGGGAAACTGTGATCACATCTTCATTTTAAACAAACAGATTACCACAACATGTTTATTTTAATGATGTGATACCCGTGAGATTTAGGTCTCTCCTGACTACCCCAAAGACTGGATTAATCTTTTCCCATTGTGTCTTAAATATTAATTGCAAATTATCTTTAAATAACAAGATTTGTGTTATTTCACACACCATCAGTCCCATCAAGATCTAAATAATTTGATCTTTTTTTCCCCACCGATGCCCTTCATTTTGCTGAGGTGACTCAATCATTCAGTACCTCATGTCGTAAAGCTCCTTGCGATCTCTTCTACTACCCACCGTTACACCACTGCTTTCCTTGTTCATTCAGTTATCCAACTCAATTGTGAAATTTGACCCGTGATCTAATACAAAAACTGATGCTGATGCTGATCAAAGCAACCAGTAGAAATTACAAGAGGTAATATCTTGTTCAAAACAAATACAAAAAACACGAAACCAATTCAGATCCTTCCCTTCAGAATCATCGAATGACAGAATCACATCGAACAGTCGAGGGCCTTTAGCCCATTGTATTTCTTCTGCCCATATTACACTAAATTCACATTACTCCCACTTTCCATCACTTGGATCATAGCCTTGAACGTTATGATGGTTCAACTGTTAATCCAGGTCTGTTTTCAATATTGTGAAGTTTCCTGTCTGAACCACCTTCCCAGGCAGTTCAATGCAGGCCCCTATCATCCTCTGGGTGGGAAGATCTTTCCTCATGTCCCCTCAAAACCTCCTGTCCTCCAGCTTAAAATGATACCACCTTATTATCTGCCCTTGGACAAGGGGAGCATCTGTTTTCTATTCACCCTGTCCACACCCCTCAGTCCTATACACCCCGATCACTGCTCTAAAGAAAGCAACCTGAGCTTATCCAGCCTCTCTCTTCACAGCGACATTGCTACAGCTCAAGCAACATTCTACTGAATCTCCTTTGCATTCCCTTCGTTACAATCACATCTTTCCCATCGTGCAGTGACCAGGACTGTACACAATACTCAGACCGTGACCCAAACAAAGCAGCACCTCCCTGCTCTTATAATCGATGTCCTCCATTGGGAAGGGCATGTGTCCTGTCTGCCTTCTTTACCCTATTAACCTGTCCTGCTGCCTTCAGGGATCTGTTAAAAATCACCTCAAGATCTTTCTGTTCCTCTAAGTGTCCTGGTGTCCTGCCATTTATTGAGTGTTGCCTTGTCTTGTGACTTCTGCCAAAGTGTATCACCTCACATTTATCAACGTTAATTTTCATCTGCCACTGATTTCCAATCTGTCTGGATCTATCTATAACTGATGACTATTTCTTTCGCTGCAACTACTCGAGCAATATTTGTGTAATATGCAAACGTATGTATCATCACCAACCTCCCCTTGTACCCACCCCACACCACCATGCCTACCCTGCATGCTCCCAGTGATCCCACCCCCTCCCCACACAAACATACACCTTTATCAATGTCATTTGTGATTATCACAAAGAATGAGTCACCCAGCACTGAGAGCTGTGGAACACCATTGGACACCAGCTTCCAATTACCCAAACAGCCTTCTAGCAACACCCTCTGTTTTCACTGACTGAACCAATTTTAGAGCCAAGTTGCCAAGTTACTCCGGATGCTACGTGATTTTACCTTCGTTATCTCCCATGGGGGTCCTGGTCAAAGGCTTTTCTGAACTCCATACAATCTACAGCAATTGGCCTCCTCTCATCTACACACCTGGTCACCTCCTCAAAAGGTTCCCCCAGATTGGTTTGGCATGACCCTACTCTGACAAAGCTGTGCTGACTCTCCATGGTAAGGCTGTGTCTCTTGAAATTGAGATTAATTCCCTCCTTTGAAATTCTCTCGAATAGTTTCTCTGACACTGATATAATACACACTGCTCTGTTATTCCTGGTCTATCTTTATTGCCTTTCCTGAAAATAATTGATTTGATTTGATTTATTTATTGTCATGTGTACCAAATTACAGTGAAAATGTTTTGTTTATGAGCAAAACAGGCAGATCATAGTAAACAAGAATGTACAGATTAGAAATACTGAGATAGAAGTGTACAGGTAATGTTGCACAGCGCGTGTGACCCAGCAGTGACCCTGCACCACTGTGTGACCCAGCAGTGACCCTGCATCACTGTGTGACCCAGCAGTGACCCTGCACAGCCGTGTGTCCCAGCAGTGACCCTGCACAGCCGTGTGACCCAGCAGTGACCCTGCATCACTGTCTGACCCTTCAGTGACGCTGCACAGCCATGTGACCCTGCAGTGACCCTGCACTGCTCTCTGACCCAGCAGTGACCCTCCCAGCTGAAAGCCTATGCTGTTTGAGTTCAGTCTCAGAAAAACATACTGTGAAACTCACAGCTGTGGGGCAAACTTGAAGCAGGGGAACCGCTCACGTTGTTTTTAAAAATCCTTCCTTACACCTCTTTTTAAATCTACAATAATGAATTGAATGGGGCTTTTGTGCATATGCTTCATTGAGGTCTCTCTTGATTAAATTTTTTAAAAATATAAAACACAGGTACCAAGTTACCCGAGGGCAGTGTTTTTCGAGCAGTAAGACTGTGCTATTTTCTCGGTGTGTGGATTGTTAAAGTGCAGTGATGGCCTTTGGGAGAGTGATGTCCTCTTCCTATTGGACATGGGAGATTAGGGATAGTTTCCATGGTACTGGGAATGATGTTTCTACAAAGTATGTCTTGTTGCAAATCCTATCAGATTGCCTCCCTTTGTAGGTTGGAGCGACCGTTAGAGGCAATGAGGAATTTACAGGAGCTACGGGGTGTGATGGATGGCAGTTGTAGGGAGGGAGATAACCCAAGGATGCAGTCAGCTAGATGGGGGACCTCCAGGAAAGGTAGGAGAGGGAGGCAGGTCATACAGGGCCCTCCTGTAGAAATCCCCACCTCAAACAAGTATACTGGTTTATACTGTACACAAACGTGAGAGAGAGTGTACGCGAACGCGAGAAAGATTTGTGCGAACACTAGAGAGAGTGTGTGTAAATGTAAGTGCGAGTGTGCGAAGGCAAGAGAAAGTGTGTGTGTGCGAGAGAGAGTATGCATGAGTGCAAGGGGAAGAGTGTGTACCTGAACGAGACATTCCGTGCATGTGCAAAAGAGAGTGTATGTATGAAAGCAAGAGTGTGCATATGTGAGAGAGAGAGTGCATGTGCATGTGTCAGAAAGGTTATGTGGGTGCACACAAGGGAGTGTGTCTTCGAGAAAGTGCGCTAGACAGAGCATGTGAGAGAATGTGTGCGAAAGAGAGCATGTGACAAAGAGAGAGAGTGTGTGTGTCTGCATTAGAGAAAGAGACTGCGTGTAGGTGAAAGAGAGTGCGTGTGAACAAGAGGAAGACTATGCTTGAGAGAGTGTGAGCATGTGAGAGAAACAGCATGTGTGCATGCAAGAGACTGTGCATGTGAGAGAAAGCGAGCATATCCTTGTAAGAGAGAGTGTCCCCGTGTGAGACAGGGAGTGTGTGTGTGAGAGTGTATAAGTGAATGTGAGAAAGAGTGTGTGCAAACACAAGAGAGTGTGTGTAAATGCAAGAGAGAGAGAAATGCGTGCAAATGCAAGAGAAAGTTTGCGTCAACGTGAGAGAGAGCGCATTTACATGAATGTGAGAGAGAGTGTGTGCAAATGAAGAGAGAGAAAGTATGTGCAAATGCAAGAGGGAGAGAGTATGCAAATGTGAGAGGGAGTGTGTGTGCATATGTGTGAGAGAGAGAGAGTACAATGGGCATAAGAGAAAGAGTGTTTGCATGTGCGAAACTTTAGGCATGTGTGCAAAACAGAGTGTGTGTGAGAGAGAGAGCATGCGACAGAGAGAGCGTAGGCCTTCATGAGAGAAAGAGACCGTGTGCAGGTGACAGAGAAAGAGTATGTGTGCAAGCAAGAGAGAGAGTGTGCATGCGAGAAAAAGAGTGCATCCTTGTAAGATAGAGTGTCCCTGTACAAGAGAGACAGAGTGCATGTGTGCATGAGAGAGAGTGAGCTTGTGTGCATGCAAGAGAAATAGCATGTGTGAGAGAGAGATAGTGTGTGCAAAAAGGAGTGGGTGCATAAGAGAAAAAGCAAGAGAGAGGAAGCGTGTGCATGTGTGAAGGAACATGTGTGTGCGAGACAGAGTGTGCGCATGCAAGAGATAAAGTGCATGTGCAAGAGAGAACATGGGCACACAGAAAAGAGAGAGAATGTGTGTGAGAGAGTAACTGTGCGCATGTGAGAGACAGAGAACATGTGCAAGAGAGAACATGTGCATACAGAAAAGAGAGAAAATGTGTGAGAGAGTGTAACTGTGCGCATGTGAGAGACAGAGAGCATGTGCAAGAGAGAATGTGTGCATATGCAAAAGAGAAATGTGTAAATATGTGAGACAGAATGTGCGTGCGAGAAAGAGTATGTGCGTGTGAGAGAGTTTGTTAAGAGAGTGTGTGTACCTGTGACAGGAAGAGTGTGTGTATGCACACTGTATGTCAGTGTACCTTCAAGAGAGGGTGTGTCTGTGAGGGAGAGTATGTGTACAAGAGAGAGTGTAAGCAAATTTGAGAAAGAGTGTGTGCAAATGCAAGAGAGATTGTGCAAATACAAGAGAGAGAGAAACTGTGCATGAATGCAAGAGAGAGAGTTTACATCAACATGAGAGAGAGCGTTTACGCAAATGTGAGAGAGAGACAGTATGTGAATGCAAGAGGGAGAGAGTGTGCGAACGTGAGAGGAGGTGTGTGCGTGTATGCGAGAGAGAGATTATGCATGGGTGCAAGACAAAGTGTTTACATGTGTGAGACATTAGGCGCATGTGCGAGAGAGTGTGTGTGAGAGAGAGCATGCGACAGAGAGAGAATGTGTACCTGCATGAGAGAAAGAGACTGCGTGTGAGTGACAGAGAAAGAGAGTGGTTGCAAACACGTGAGACTGTGTGCGTGAGAATGTGTGCGTGAGAGAGTTTGTATTGTTGGACTTTAGGCTCAATCTACCAACTTCCTTTCTTCTCTGTGTGAGCCCAGTCCGCCGTGCTCTTTAAATAAAGCAATAGGAGAAGATATTCAATCTTACACTTTTAGTTTTATTCTAGCAGTAAGTGGGTAAAGTATACAGAGCTCTGGGTCTAAATCTTTCTGTCCCTGACAAACTACTAAGTAAGTCAGTTCACAAAGAACAAAGACCTATTCCTACCCCTGACCCAGTCTTTTATACAATACAAAACGTCACGCAATCACTGAAGTGGGATTGTCTTCTGATTGGCTGTCGATCTGACTCCATCCACCGCCTCCTCGCATTCCTGGATGTCCGATCCCATGTGACCTTCCTTTTGGGAGCGAAACGGCAGACCACGTGTCCTTCCGGCACTCTTCCGGGGCGTGAAACGGCCGATCACGAGACCGCCCGGCACTCTTCCGGGGCACGAAACAGGAGACCACGTGACCACCGCCCACGCCTTGGAGCATCACGTGATCATCCTCTGCGCGCGCAGAGCATCACGTGACCTCCGAACGCCGAGGACACACCCACTCGCAGTCTAGAATCTATTCTACAACTAAGCCATATATTTACAGCATCCTTGTAAGAGAGTGTCTCTGTACAAGAGAGACAGAGTGCATGTGTGCACAAGAGAAAGATTGTATGTGTGCATTAGAGAGAGTCAGCTTGTGTGCATGCAAGAGAAATAGCGTGTGTGAGAGAGAGATAGTGTGTGCAAAAGAGAGTGGGTGCATGAGAGACAAAGAGATTGCATGCAAGAGAGAGGAAGTGTGTGCATGTGTGAAAGAACATGTGCATGCGAGACAGAGTGTGTGCAAGCAAGAGGTAAAGTCCATGTGCAAGAGAGAACATGTGCATACAGAAAAAAGAGAGAATGTGTGAGAGGGAGTAACTGTGTGCATGTGAGAGACAGAGAGCACGTGCAAGAGAGAACATGTGCATGTGCAAAAGAGAAATGTGCACATATGTGAGACAGAATGTGCATGTGAGAAAGACAGTATGTGCGTGTGAGAGAGAGAGTTTGTTTGTTCGAGAGAGTGTGTGTATATGTGAGAGGAAGAGCGTGTGGGGTCAGTTTGCACTTCCCTGGGTGGGTTACATTGACAGAGTGGGGTTAGTCTGCTCTTCCTTGGGTTACATTGACAGAGTGGGGTCAGCCTGCTCTTCCTTGGGTTACATTGACAGAGTGGGGTCAGCCTGCTCTTCCCTGGGTGGGTTACATTGACATAACTCTTTCCTTGGTATATTGCATTCACAGAAAGTGGTCAGTCTGCATTTGCCTGGATGTGTTACAGTGACAGAGTGGGGTCAATCTGCACTTGACCGTGAGAGTTATTTTGCAGAGTGAGGTCAGTCTGTTCTTCCCTGGGTGTGTTACATTGACAGAGTGTGGTCAGTCTGCTCTTCCATGGGTGAGATACATTGACAGAGTAGGGTCAGTCTCCACTTCCCTGGGTGTGTTACATTGACAGAGTGGGATCAGTCTGCTCTTGTCTGTGTGAGTTACATTGAAAGAGTGAGGTCAATCTGCACTTGACTGTGAGAGTTATTTTGCAGAGTGGGGTCAGTCTGCTCTTCTCTGGGTGGATTACATTGACAGAGTGGGGTCAGTCTGCTCTTCCCTGGATGGGATACATTGACAGAGTGGGGTCAATCTGTGCTTGACTGTGTGAGTTATTTTGCAGAGTGGGGTCAGTCTGCTCTTCTCTGGGTGTGTTATTTTGACAGTGTGGCTTCAGTCTGCTAATCCCTAGGTGTGTTATATTGACAGAGTGGGGTCAGACTGCTCTTCACTGGGTGTGTTACATTGACAGAGTGGGGTATGCCAGCTCTTCACTGGGTGTGGTACATTGGCAGAGTGGGATCAGTCTGTTCTGTCTTGGGTGAGTTTCTTTGACAGAGTGCGGGTCAGTTTGCTCTTCAGTGGGTGCATTCCATTGACAAAGTGGGATCAGCCTGCACTTCCCAGGGTTAGTTACATTGACAGAATGGTTGCCGTCTGCTCTTCCCTGGGTGGGTTACATTGACAGAGAGGGGTCAGTCTGCTCTTGGCTGTGTGAGTTAGTTTGACAGAGCGACTTCAAGCTGCGCTTGACTGTGTGAGTTATTTTGCAGAGTGAGGTCAGTCTGGTCTTCCCTGGGGGTGTTACATTGACAGACTGGGGTCAGTCTGCTCTTCCCTGTGTGGGTTTCATTGACAGAGTAGGGTCAGTCTGCTCTTCCCTGGAGGGGGTACATTGACAGAGTGGGGTTAGTCTGCCCTTGGTGTGTAAGTTGGTTTGGCAGAGTGGGGTTAGCCTGCTCTTCCCTGGGTGGGTAACATTGACTGAGTGATGACAGTTTGCACTTCCGTGGATGTGTTACATTGACAGATTGGGGTCAAACTGCTCTTCGATGTGTGGGTTAGTTTGACAGAGTCGTTTCAGTCTGCTTTTGTCTGTGTGAGTTAGTTTGACAGAGTGGGGTCAGTCTGCTCTTTCCTGGGTGTTACATTGACAGAGTGGGGTCAGTCTGCTCTTCACTGGGAGTGCAACATTGACAGAGTGGGGTCAGTCTGCTCTTCCCTGGGTGGGTTACATTGACAGAGTGGGGTCAGTCTGCTCTTCCCTGGGTGTGTTACATTGATAGAGTGGGGTCAGTCTGCTCTTTCCTGGGTGTGTTACATTGACAGAGTTGGGTCAGTCTGCTCTTCCCTGGGTGGGTTATATTGACAGAGTGGGGTCAGTCTGCTCTTCCATGGGTGGGATAGATTGACAGAGTGGGGTCAGTCTGCTCTTCCATGGGTGGGATAGATTGACAGAGTTGGGTCAGTCTGCTCTTCCCTGGGTGGGTTATATTGACAGTGTGGGGTCAGTCTGCTCTTCCCTGGGTGTGTTACATTGACAGAGTGCGGTCAGTCTGCTCTTCCCTGCGTGGGTTACATTGACAGAGCGGGGTCAGTCTGCTCTTCCCTGGGTGGGTTACATTGACATAACAGGGTCAGTTTGCTCTTCCCTGGGTATATTGCATTCACAGAAAGTGGTCAGTCTGCATTTGCCTGGTGTGTGTTACATTGACAGAGTGGGGTCAATCTGCGCTTGACTGCGTGTGTTGCATTGACAATGTGGGGTCCGTCTGCTCTTCCCTGGGTTGGATACATTGACAGAGTAGTTTCAGTCTGCTCTTGCCTGTGTGAGTTAGTTTGACAGAGTGAGGTCAGTCTGCTCTTCCCTGGGTCGGTTACATTGACAGAGAGGGGTTAGTCTACCCTTGGTGTGTAAGTTTGATTGACAGAGTGGCATCAGTCTGCTCATCCCTGTGTGTGTTTCATTGACAGAGTGGGGTCAGTCTGCTCTTGTCTGTGTGAATTACATTGACAGAGTGAGGTCAATCTGCACTTGACTGTGAGAGTTTTTTTGCAGAGTGCGGTCAGTCTGCTCTTCCCTCGAAGGATTACATTGACAGAGTGGGTCAGTCTGCTCTTGCCTGTGTGAGTTGCATTCACACAGAGGGGTCAGTCTGCACTTTCCTGGGTCAGTTGCATTGACAGAGAGGGGGTCAGTCTGCTCTTCCCTGGGTGGGTTACATTGCCAGAGTGCAGTCAGTCTGCTCTTCCCTGTGTGTGTTATATTGACAGAGTGGGGTCAACTATGGAAGCGCCGACTGACCCCACTCTGGCAATGCAACCCACCCAGGGAAGTGCAGACTGACCCCAATCTGTCAATGTAACCCACCCAGGGAAGAGCTGACTGACCTCACTCTGTCAAACTAACTCACACAGGCAAGAGCAGACTGACCCCACTCTATCAATGTAACACACCCAGGGAAGAGCAGACTGACCCCACACTGTCAATATAACCTACCCATGGAAGAGCAGGCTGACCCCACTCTGTCAAATCAACTCAAACAGCCAAGAGTAGACTGACCCTGCTCTGTCAATGTAACCAATCCAGAGAAGTGCAGACTGACCCCACTCTGTCAAACTAACTCACACAGGGAAGAGCAGAATGACCCCACTCTGTCAATGTAACACACCCAGGAAATGGCAGAATGACCCCACTCTCTCAATGTACACACCCAGGGAAGAGCAGACTGATCACATTCTTTCAATGGAACCCACACAGTCAAGCGCAGATTGACCCCACTTTGTCAAACTTACTCACACAGGGACAAATCGACTGACCCCACTCTGTCAATGTAGCCCAAATAGGCAAGAGCAGACTGACCTTACACTGTCAATGTAACCCACACAGGGAAGAACAGACTGACCCCACTCTGTCAATTCTCTGGGAAGCAAGGGAGGAGATTGCGGAGCGATTGGCCTTGATTTTTTTTGTCCTCGTTGTCTACAGGAACAGTGCCAGAAGACTGGAGGATAACAAATGTGCTTCCCTTGTTCAAAAAGGGGAATAGGGATAACCCTAGTAACTATAGGCCAGTGAGTCTCACTTCTGTTGTGGGCAAAGTCTTAGAGAGAATTGTAAGGGATAGGATTTATGAACATCTGGATAGGAATAATGTGATCAAGGATAGTCAGCATGGTTTTGTGAAGGGCAGGTCGTGCCTCACAAACCTTATTGAATTCTTTGAGAAGGTGACTAAGGGGGTGGACGAGGGTCATGCTGTAGATGTGGTGTGTATGGATTTTAGTAAGGCGTTTGATAAGGTTCCCCATGGTAGGCGACTGCAAAATATACGGAGGTATGGCATTGAGGGTGAGTTGGAGGTTGGATTAGGAATTGGCTGGCTAGAAGAAGACAGAGGGTAGTAGTTGATGGTAAAGGTTCATCTTGGAGTGCAGTTACCAGCGGTGTTCTGCAAGGATCTGTTTTGGGACCATTGCTTTTTGTCATTTTTATAAATGACCTGGAGGAGGGGCTAGAAGGTTGGGTGAGCAAGTTTGTGGATGATACGAAAGTCGGTGGAGTTGTTGACAGTGAGGAAGGATGTGGCAGGTTACAGCGGGATATAGATAAGCTACAGAGCTGGGCAGAAAGGTGGCAAATGGAGTTCAATGCAGCTAAGTGTGAAGTGATTCACTTTGGTAAGAGTAACAAGAAGATGGAGTACTGGACTAATGGTCAGATACTTGCTAGTGTGGATGAGCAGAGAGATCTTGGTGTCCATGTACATAGATCTCTGAAAGTTGCCACCCAGGTAAATAGTGCTGTGAAGAAGGCATATGGCGTACTGGCTTTTATTGGTAGAGGAATTGAGTTCCGGAGTCCTGAGGTCATGTTGCAGTTGTATAAGACTCTGGTGCAGCCTCATCTGGAGTATTGTGTGCAGTTTTGGTCACCATACTATAGGAAGGATGTGGAGACACTGGAACGGGTGCAGAGGAGGTTTATCAGGATGTTGCCTGGTATGGTAGGAAGATCGTATGAGGAAAGGCTGAGGCACTTGGGGCTGTTTTCATTGGAGAAAAGGGGTGACTTGATAGAGGTGTACAAGATTATTAGGGGATTAGATAGGGTTGACAATGAGAACCTTTTTCCAAGTATGGAGTCAGATATTACGAGGGGGCATAGCTTTAAATTAAGGGGTGGTAGGTATAGGACAGATGTTAGAGGTAGATTCTTTACTCAACGAGTCGTGAGTTCATGGAATGCCCTGCCAGTAACAGTGGTGGACTCTCCCTCTTTATGGGCATTTAAACGCGCACTGAATAGGCATATGGAGGATAGTGGGCTAGTCTAGGTTAGGCGGGCTTGGATTGGCGCAACATCAAGGGCCGAAGGGCCTGTACTGCACTGTATTTTCCTATGGTGGCTACAGGGATGGTGCAGGAGGGAGGGATTCCGGTTTCTGGACAACTGGGGTTCTTTCTGGGGAAGGTAGGACCTCTATAAAAAGGATGGTCTACACCTGAACCTGAGGGGCACCAGTATCCTTGGGGGGATGTTTGCTAGTGCTCTTTGGGAGGGTTTAAACTAACTCCGCTGGGGCATGGGAACCTGGACTGTAGCTTTAGGGTACAGGACCTTGAGTGTAGGGAGGTTATGAACAAGGCAGCAATCTCAAAGGAGGGTGCCTGTAAACAGAAGGGTGGCTTGAAGTGTGTATACTTCAATGCCAGAAGTATAAGAAATAAGGTAGGTGAACTTGCAGCGTGGGTTGGTACCTGGGACTTCGATGTTGTGGCCATTACAGAGACGTGGGTAGAACAGGGGCAAGAATGGCTGTTGCAGGTTCCAGGGTTTAAATGTTTTAGTAGGGTCAGACATGGGGGTAAAAGAGGGGGAGGTGTGGCATTACTTGTCAAGGATAGTATTACAGCGGTGGAAAGGACGATGGAGGAAGACTTGTCATCTGAGGTCGTTTGGGCTGAGGTTAGAAATAGGAAAGGTGAGGTCACCCTGTTAGGTGTTTTCTACAGGCCCCCAATAGTCCGAGAGAAGTAGAGGATAGTATTGCGAGGATGATTCAGGAGAAGAGTGAAAGTAGCAGGGTGGTTGTTATGGGGGACTTTAACTTCCCAGATATTGACTGGGAAAGCTATAGCTCGAGGTCGTTAGATGGGTTGGTGTTTGTCCAATGTGTGCAGGAGGGTTTCCTGACACAATATGTAGACAGGCCAACAAGAGGTGAGGCTATACTGGATTTGGTTCTAGGTAATGAACTAGGCCAGGTGTTAGACTTGGAGGTAGGTGAGCACTTCGGGGACAGTGACCACAACTCGGTGACTTTTACTTTAGTGATGGAGAGGGATAAGTGTGCACTGCAGGGCAAGAGTTATAGCTGGGGGCAGGGAAATTATGATGCGGTGAGGCATGACTTAGGATGTGTGGATTGGAAAAACAGGCTCCAAGAGAAGAATACTAATGATAAGTGGAGATTATTCAAGGAACAGCTACTGAGTGTCCTTGATAAGTATGTACCAGTCAGGCATGGAGTTAAGGGTCTTGTGAGGGAGCCGTGGTTTAATAAGGAATTGGAATCCCTTGTGAAAGGGAAGAAGGCGGCATATGTAAAGATGAGGCGTGAAGGTTCAGTTGGGGCGATTGAGAGTTATAAGGTAGCCAGGAAGGATCTAAAGAGAGAGCTAAGAGCAGCGAGAAGGGGACATGAAAAGTCTTTAGCTGGTAGGATTAGGGAAAATCCAAAGGCTTTCTATAGGTATGTCAGGAATAAAAGGGTGACTAGGGTAGGTATCGGTCCAGTCAAGGAAAGTAGTGGGAAGTTGTGCGTGGAGGCGGAGGAGATTGGAGAGACACTAAATCAATACTTTTCGTCAGTATTCACTCAGGAACAGGACACTGTTGCTGGTGTGAATATTGAGTCACAAGTGATTAGAATGGATGGCATTGAAGTATGTAGGGAAGAGGTTTTGGGAATACTGGAAAGGATGAAAATAGATAAGTCTCCTGGGCCTGATGGCATTTATCCTAGGATCCTCTGGGAAGCTAGGGAGGAGATAGCAGAGCCATTGGCCCGGATTTTTATGTTGTCATTGTCAACGGGAATAGTACCAGAAGACTGGAGGATGGCGAATGTGGTCCCCTTGTTCAAGAAGGGGAGTAGGGATAGCCCGAGTAACTATAGGCCAGTGAGTCTGACTTCTGTGGTGGGCAAAGTCTTAGAGAGAATTGTAAGGGATAAGATTTATGAACATCTGGATAGGAATAACGTGATCAAGGATAGTCAGCATGGTTTTGTGAAGGGCAGATCGTGCCTCACAAACCTTATTGAGTTCTTTGAGCAGGTGACTAAGGAGGTGGACGAGGGTAAAGCAGTAGATGTTGTGTATATGGATTTTAGTAAGGCGTTCGATAAGGTACCCCATGGTAGGCTAATGCAAAAACTACGGAGGTATGGCATTGAGGGTGCATTAGAGGTTTGGATTAGAAATTGGCTGGCTGGAAGGAGACAGAGGGTAATAGTTGATGGTACAGGTTCATCTTGGAGTGCAGTTACTAGCGGTGTACCTCAAGGATCTGTTTTGGGACCATTGCTTTTTGTTATCTTTATAAATGATCTAGAGGAGGGGCTTGAAAGCTGGGTGAGTAAGTTTGCGGATGACACAAAAGTCGGTGGAGTTGTGGATAGTGAGGAAGGATGTGGCAGGTTACAGCGGGATATAGACAAGTTGCAAAGCTGGGCAGAAAGGTGGCAAATGGAATTCAATGTAGCTAAGTGTGAAGTCATTCACTTTGGTAGGAGTAACAAGAAGATGGATTACTGGGCTAATGGTAGGCTACTTGGTAGTGTGGATGAGCAGAGGGATCTTGGTGTCCATGTACACAGATCTCTGAAAGTTGCCACCCAGGTAAATAGTGCTGTGAGGAAGGCATATGGTGTACTGGGCTTTATTGGCAGAGGAATTGAGTTCCGGAGTCCTGAGGTCATGCTTCAGTTGTATAAGACTTTGGTGCGGCCTCATCTGGAGTATTGTGTGCAGTTTTGGTCGCCATACTATAGGAAGGATGTGGAGGCATTGGAACGAGTGCAGAGGAGGTTTACCAGGATGTTGCCTGGTATGGTAGGAAAATCGTATGAGGAAAGACTGAGGCACTTGGGGCTGTTCTCATTGGAGAAAAGAAGGTTTAGGAGAGATTTGATAGAGGTGTATAAGATGATTAGGGGTTTAGATAGGGTAGACACTGAGAACCTTTTACCGCTAACGGAGTTAGCTGTTACAAGGGGACACAGCTTTAAATTAAGGGGTGGAAGGTATAGGACAGATGTTAGGGGTAGATTCTTTACACAGCGGGTTGTGAGTTCATGGAATGCCCTGCCAGTAGCAGTGGTGAACTCTCCCTCTTTATGGTCATTTAAGCGGGCATTGGATAGGCATTTGGAAGTTATTGGGCTAGTGTAGGTTAGGTAGGATTCGGTCGGCGCAACATTGAGGGCCGAAGGGCCTGTACTGCGCTGTATTTTTCTATGTTCTATGTTCTATGTTCTATGTTCTATGTTCTATGGTCTATGTCCTAACGTAACTCACCCAGGGAAGAACAGACTGACCCCACTCTGGCAATGTAACCCACTGAGGGAAGAGCAGACTGACCCAACGCTGTCTAACAAACTTACACACCAAGAGCAGACTGACCCCACTCTGTCAATGTCACACACCCAGGGAAGAGCAAACTGACTGCATTCTGTCAAAGCAATTCACAAAGGGAAGAGCAGACTGACCCCACTCTGTCAATGTAACCCACCCAGGTAAGTGCAGACTGACAATACTCTGTCAAACAAACTAACACAGGCAAGAGCAGACTGACCCCACTCTGTCATTGCAACCCACCCAGGGAAGAGTAGACGAACCCCACTCTGTCAATGTAACCAAATCAGGCAAGAGCAGACTGACCTCACTCTGGCAATGTAACTCTCACAATCAAGAGCAGACTGACAACACTCTGTTAATGTAACACTCAAAAGGAAGGGCAGACTGTCCCTCACTCTGTAAATGTAACACACACAGACAAGAGCAGACTGACGACGCTCTGTAAATGTAACACACCCATGGAAGAGCAGGCTAACTCCACTCTGTCAATGTAACACACACAGGAAAGAGCAAACTAACCCCACTCTGTCAAAGTACCCACCCAGTGAAGAGCAGACTGAGCCCCACTCTGTAAGTGTAACACACACAGGGAAGAGCAGACTGACCGCACTCTGACAAAGTAACACACCCAGGGAGGAGCAGACTGACCCCACACTGTCAATATAACACTGCCAGGGAATAGCAGTAAAGACCACATTCTGTCAATATAACACACCCAGGGAAGAGCAGACTGACTCCACTCTGGCAATGTAACCCACTGAGGGAAGAGCAGACTGACCCAACGCTGTCTAACAAACGTACACACCAAGTGCAGATTAACCTCACTCTGTCAAAATAACTCACCCAGCGAAGAGCAGACTGACCCCACTCTATCAATGTAACCCACCCAGGGAAGAGCAGACTGACCCCCCTCTGTCAATGTAACACACCCAGGGAAGAGCAGACTGACCCCACTCTATCAATGTAAACCACCCAGGGAATAGCAGAATGACCTCTCTCTGTCAATGTAATACACCTAGGGAGAGGAGACTAATCACACACTGTCAAAATAACTAATACAGACAAGCGCAGACTGACCACACTCTGAAAATGTAACACACACAGGAAAGAGCAAACTGACCCCACTCTGTCAATGTAACCCTTCCAGGGGAGAGCAGACTGACGCCACTCTGTCAATGTAACACACAAAGGGAATAGCAGAATGACCACATTCTGTCAATGTAACCCACCCATGGGAGACCAGACTGACAAGCACTCTGTCAATGTAACCCAACCAAGCAAGAGCAGACTGACCTCACTTTGCAAAATAACTCACACAGGCAAGCACAGATTGACCCCACTCTGTCAATGTAACTCACACAGACGACAGCAGACTAACAACTCTCTATCAAACGTACTCACACAGGCAAGAACAGACTGACCCCAATCTGTCAATGTAACTCACCCAGGAGAGAGCAGACGGCACTCATTCTGTCAATGTAACCCACCCAGGGAAGAGCAGACTGACCCCACTCTGTCAATGTAACACACCCAGAGAAGAGCAGACTGACCCCACTCTGTCAATGTAACCAACCCTGGGAAGAACAGACTGATCCCACTCTGTCAAACAAACTCCCACAGACAAGAACAGACTGACAACACTCTGTCACTGAAATACGCCCATAGAAGAGCAGACTGACCACTACTCCGTCAATGTAACCCACCCAGGGAAGAGCAGACTGACCCTGCAAAATAACTCACACAGTCAAGAGCAGACTGACCCCCGCTCTGTCAACGAAACCCATCCAGGGAAGAGCAGACGAACCCCACTCTGTCAAACTAAGTCACTCAAGCAAGAGCAGACTTACCCCACTCTGTCAATATCACCCACCCAGGGAAGAGCTGACGGCACCCACTCTGTCAATGTAACACAGACAGGCAAGAGCAGACTGACCCCAATCTGTCAATGCAACCCACCCAGGGAAGAGCAGACTGACCTCACTCTGTCAATGTAACACTGCCAGGGAATAGCAGACTGACCGCACTCTGTCAATGTAACACACAACGGGAAGAGCAGACAGACCCCACTCAGTCAATGTAACCCACCCTGGGAAGAGCTGACTGACCCCACTCAGTCCAACAAACTTACACACCAAGGGCAGACTAACCCCACTCTGTCAAAATAACTCACCCAGCAAAGAGCAAACTGACCCCACTCTGTCAATGTAACCCACCCAGGGAAGAGCAGACTGACCCCCAACTCTGTCAATGTAACTCACACAGGCAACAGCAGACCAACCCCACTCTGTCAATGTAACACACCCAAGGAATAGCAGAAGGACCTCACTCTGTCAATGTAACACTGCCAGGGAATAGCAGACTGACCGCACTCTGTCAATGTAACACACAACGGGAAGAGCAGACAGACCCCACTCAGTCAATGTAACCCACCCTGGGAAGAGCTGACTGACCCCACTCAGTCCAACAAACTTACACACCAAGGGCAGACTAACCCCACTCTGTCAAAATAACTCACCCAGCAAAGAGCAAACTGACCCCACTCTGTCAATGTAACCCACCCAGGGAAGAGCAGACTGACCCCCAACTCTGTCAATGTAACTCACACAGGCAACAGCAGACCAACCCCACTCTGTCAATGTAACACACCCAAGGAATAGCAGAAGGACCTCACTCTGTCAATGTAACACTGCCAGGGAATAGCAGACTGACCGCACTCTGTCAATGTAACACACAACGGGAAGAGCAGACAGACCCCACTCAGTCAATGTAACCCACCCTGGGAAGCGCTGACTGACCCCACTCAGTCCAACAAACTTACACACCAAGGGCAGACTAACCCCACTCTGTCAAAATAACTCACCCAGCAAAGAGCAAACTGACCCCACTCTGTCAATGTAACCCACCCAGGGAAGAGCAGACTGACCCCCAACTCTGTCAATGTAACTCACACAGGCAACAGCAGACCAACCCCACTCTGTCAATGTAACACACCCAAGGAATAGCAGAAGGACCTCACTCTGTCAATGTAAGACCTAGGGAGAGGAGACTGATCACACTCAGTCAAAATGACTCACACAGGCAAGAGCAGACTGACCCCAATCTGTCAATGCAACCCACCCAGGGAAGAGCAGACTGACCTCACTCTGTCAAACGAACTAACACAGGAAAGAGCAGACTAATCCGACACTGTCAATGTAACACACCCAGGGAAGAGCAGACTGACCCCTCTCTGTGAATGAAACTCACCCAGGGACGAGCAAACTGACTCTACTCTATCAATCGAACGTACACACCAAGGGCAGACTGACCCCACCCTGTCAATGTAACCAGGACAGGGAAACGCCAACTGACCCCACTCTGTCAGTGTAACACACCCAGGGAAGTGCAGACTGACTTTAATTCTTTGAAGAGGTCACAAGTAGGTTCGACCAGGGAAACCCAGTGGATGTGGTCTATCTAGACTTTCAAAAGGACTTGGATAAGGTGCTACACGGGAGGCTGCTGAGCAAGGTGAGGGCCCATGGTGTTCGAGGTGAGTTGCTGGGATGGATTGAGGATTGGCTGTCTAACAGAAGGCAGAGAGTTGGGATAGAAGGTTCTTGTTCAGAATGGCAGCCAGTGACTAGCGGTGTCCCGCAGGGTTCAGTGTTGGGGCCACAGCTATTCACATTATATATTAATGATTTGGATGAGGGGACTGGGGGCATTCTAGCAAAGTTTGCCAATGATACGAAGTTAGGTGGACAGGCAGGTAGTACTGAGGAAGTGGGGAGGCTACAGAAGGATCTAGACAGGTTGGGAGAGTGGTCCAGGAAATGGCTGATGGAATTCAACGTGAGCAAGTGCGAGGTCTTGCACTTGGGCAAAAAGAATAAAAGCATAGACTACTTTCTAAATGGTGAGAAAATTAGTAAAGCCAAAGTACAAAGGGATCTGGGAGTGCTAGTTGAGGATTCTGTAAAGGTAAACATGCAGGTTGAGTCCGTGATTAAGAAAGCGAATGCAATGTTGTCTCTTATCTCAAGAGGGTTGGAATATAAAAGCAGAGATGTGCTACTGAGACTTTATAAAGCTCTGGTTAGGCCCCATTTGGAGTACTGTGTCCAGTTTTGGTCCCCACACCTCAGGAAAGACATACTGGCACTGGAACGTATCCAGCGGAGATTCACACGGATGATCCCTGGAATGGCAGGTCTAACATATGAGGAACGGCTGAGGATCCTGGGATTGTATTCATTGGAGTTTAGAAGATTAAGGGGAGACTTAATAGAGACGTACAAGATAATACATGGCTTGGAAAGGGTGGACGCTAGGAAATTGTTTCCATTAGGCGAGGAGACTAGGACCCGTGGACACAGCCTTAGAATTAGAAGGGGTCAATTCAGAACAGAAATGCGGAGACATTTCTTCAGCCAGAGAGTGGTGGGCCTGTTGAATTCGTTGCCAAGGAGTGCAGTGGAGGCCGGGACGTTAAATGTCTTCAAGGCAGAGATTGATAGATTCCTGTTGTCTCAAGGAATTAAGGGCTACGGGGAGAATGCTGGTAAGTGGAGTTGAAATGCCCATCAGCCATGATTGAATGGCGGAGTGGACTCAATGAGCCGAATGGCCTTACTTCCACTCCTATGTCTTATGGTCTTATGGACCCCACTCTGTCAAACTAACTCACCCCGGGAAGTGCAGACTGACCCCAATCTGTCAATGTAACCCACCCAGGAAGGAGCTGACTGACCACACTGTCAATTCTGTAACCAACTGGGAAGAGCAGACTAATCCAACTCTGTCCAACAAACTTATACACCAAGGGCATTCTAATTCTGTGTTACATTGTCAGGGTGGGGTCAGCCTGCTCTTCTCTGGGTGGGTTACATTGACAGATTGGTGTCAGTCTTCTCTTCCATTGTTGGGTTACATTGACAGAGTGGGGTCAGTCTGCTCTTCGCTGGGTGTGTTAGTTTGACAGAGTGCAGTCAGTCAGCTCTTCCCTGGGTGTGTTACATTGACAGAGTGGGGTCAGTCTGCTCTTCCCTCAGTGTGTTACAGTGATAGCGTACCGTTAGCCTGCCCTTGGTGTATAAGTTAGTTTGACAGAGTGGGGTCAGTCTGTTCTTCCCTCAGTGTGTTACATTGTTAGCGTACCGTTAGTCTATCTTTGGTATATAAGTTAGTTTGACCGACTGGGGTCAGCCTGCTCTTCCCTGGTTTTGTTACATTGACAGAGTGAGGTCAGTCTGCTCTTCCCTGGGTGTGTTACATTGACAGAGTGAGGTCAGTCTGCTCTTCCCTGGGTGTTTACATTGACAAAATAGGGTCAATCTGCTCTTCCCTCTGTGTTACATTGATAGCGTACCGTGAGTCTGCCCTTGGTGTATAAGTTAGTTTGACAGAGTGGGGTCAGCCTGCTCTTCCTTGGGTGTTTTACGTTGACAGAGTGCAGTCAGCTAGCTCTTCCCTGGGTGTGATACATTGACAGCATGTGGTCAGTCAGCTCTTCTCTGGGTGAGTTACATTGACAGAGTGGGGTCAGTCTGCTCTTCCTTGAGTGTGTTGTATTCACAGAGAGGGGTCAGTCTACACTTCCCTTGGTCAGTTTCATTGGCAGGGAGGGGTCAGTCTGCTCTTCCCTGGGTGGGTTGCATTGCCAGTGTGGGGTCAGTTGGCGGATCACTGGGTGGGTTACATTGACAGAGTGGGGTTAGTCTGCCCTTGCTGTATAAGTTTGTTGGACAGAGTGGGGTCAGTCAGCTCTTCCCTGGGTGTGTTACATTGACAGATTGGCGTCTGCCTGCTATTCGCTGGGTGTGTTACATTGACAGAGTGGGCTTAGTCTGCCCTTGGTGTGTAAGTTTGTTGGACAGAGTGATGTCAGTCTGCTCATCCCTGGGTGTGTTACATTGACACTGTGGGGTCAGTCTGTACTTCCCTGGGTGTGTTACATTGACAGATTGGTGTCAGTCTTCTCTTCTATAGTTGGGTTCCATTTACAGATTGGTGTCAGTCTTCTCTTCTATGGTTGGGTTACATTGACAGATTGGGGTCAGTCTTCTCTTCTATGATTGGGTTACATTGACGGATTGGGGTCTGTCTGCTCTTCCCTGGGTGGGTTACATTGACAGAGTGGGGTCAGTCTGCTCTTCCCTGGGTGTGTTATATTGACAGATTGGGATCAGTCTGCTTTGTCTGCGTGACTTAGTTTGACAGAGAGACGTCTGTCTGGTCCTACCTGTGTGAGTTACATTGACAGAGCGGGGTCAATCTGCATTTGACTGTGTGAGTTATTTTGCAGAGTGAGGTCAATCTACTCTTCCCTGGGTGGGTTACATTGCCAGAGTGGCGTCTGTCTGCTATTCGCTGGGTGAGTTACTTTGATAGAGTGGGGTTAGTCTGCCCTTTGTGTGTAAGTTTGATTGACAGAGTGGCGTCAGTCTGCTCTTCCCTGGGTTGGATACATCGACAGAGTGGGGTCAGTCTGCTCTTCAATAGGTGGGTTACATTGACAGAGTATGGTCAGTCTGCTCTTCCCTGGGTGTTTACATTGGCAGAGTGGGGTCAGTCTGCTCTTCCCTGGGTGGGTTATATTGGCAGTGTGGGGTCGGTCTGCTCTTGTCTCTGTGAGTTACATTGACAGAGTGTGGTCAGTCTGCTCTTCCCTGGGTGTGTTACATTGACAGAGAGGGGTCAGTCTGCTTTTGCCTGTGTGAGTTAGTCTGACAGAGTGGGATGGGTCTGTTCTTCTATGAGTGAGTTACATTGACGGGGGGGGGGGGGGGGGGGGGTCAGTCTGCACTTCCCTGGGTGAGTTACATTGACACAGTGGGGGTCAGTCAGCTCATGTCTGTGTGAGCTAGTTTGCCTGAGTGGGATCAATCTGCGCTTGACTGTGTGAGTTATTTTGCAGAGTGGGGCCAGTCAGCTCTACCCTGGTTGGGGTTACATTGACAGAATGGGGGCAGTCTGCTCCTCTCTGGGTGTGTTACGTTTACAGAGTGGGGTCAGTCTGCCGTTTTCTAGGTGGGTTGCATTGCCAGAGTGGGGACAGTCAACACTTCCCTGGGTGGGTTACATTGACAGAGTGGGGTTAATCTGCCCCTGGTGTGTAAGTTTGATTGACAGATTGGGATCAGTCTGCTCTTCCCTGGGTGGGTTACATTAACAGATTGGGGTCAGTCTGCTTTTTGCCTGTGTGAGTTAGTTTGATAGAGTTGGATCAGTCTGTATTTCCCCAGGTGGGTAACATTAACAGAGTGGGGTCAGCCTGTTCTTCCCTGGGTGTGTTACATTTACAGAGAGGGGTCAGTCTGCTATTCGCTGGGTGAGTTACATTGACAGAGAGGAGTCAGTCTGCTCTTCCCTGGGTGGGTTACATTGACAGAGAGGGGTTAGTCTGCCCTTGGTGTGTAAGTTTGTTTGACAGAGTGGCATCAGTCTTCTCATCTCTGCGTGTGTTTCATTGACAGAGTGGCATCAGTCTGCTCTTGTCTGTGTGAATTACATTGACAGAGTGAGGTCAATCTGCACTTGACTGTGAGAGATATTTTGCAGAGTGAGGTCAGTCTGCTCTTCCCTCGAAGGATTACATTGACAGAGTGAGGTCAATCTGCTCTTCCCTGGGTGGGTCATATTGACAGAGTGGGGTCAGTCAGCTCTTCCCTGGGTGTGTTACATTGAACGAGAGGGGTTATTTGCTCTTGTCTGTGTGAGTTACTTTGACAGAGTGAGGTCAATCTGCACCTGACTGTGAGAGTTATTTTCCAGAGTGAGGTCAGTCTGCTCTTCCCTGGATGGATTACATGACAGAGTGTAGTCAGTCTGGTCTTCCCTGCGTGTGTTACATTCACGGAGTTGGGTTAGTCTGCACTTGGTGTGTAAGTTAGTTTGACAGAGTGGGGTCAGCCTGCTCTTCCCTGGGTGAGCTAAATTGACAGAGTGTAGTCAGTCTGCTCTTCTCTCGGTTGGCTACATTGACAGAGTGAGGTCAGTCTGCTCTTACGTGGTTGGGTCAAATTGACAGAGTGGGGTCAGTCTGCTCTTCTCTGGGTCGGTGACATTGCCAGAGTTGGGTCAGTTGCCGCTTCTCTGAGTGGGTTACATTGCCAGAGTGGGGTCAGTCTGCTATTCGTTGGGTGAGGTACTTTGACAAATGAGGATGGTCTGCCCTTGGTGTGTAAATTTGTTGGACAGAGTGGGGTCAGTCAGCTCTTCCCTGGGAGTGTCATATTGACAGAGTGGGATATGTCTGACCTTCCCTTAGTGGGTTAGATTGACAGAGTGTAGTAAGTCAGCTCTTGGAGTGTAAGTTAGTTTGACAGAGTGCGGACAGTCTGCTCTTCCCTGGGTGGGTTACATTGACAGAGTGGGGTTAGTCTGCCCTTGGTGTGTAAGTTAGTTTGACAGAGTGGGGTCAGTCAGCTTTTCCCTGGGTATGTTACATTTACAGAGCGGGTCAGCCTGCTCTTCCCTGGGTGTGTTACATTGACAGATTGGGGTCAGGCTCCTGTTCCCTGAGTATGTTACGTTGACAGAGAGGGGTCAGTCTTCTCCTCGGGTGTATTACATTGACAGAGTGGGGTCAGGCTCCTCTTCCCTGGGTATGTTACGTTGACAGAGTGGGGTCAGTCAGCACTTCCCTGGGTGGGTTACATTGACAAGAGTGGGGTCAGTCTGCTCTTCCCTGACTGGGCTATATTGACAGAGTGAATTCGGCCTGGTCTTCCCTGGGTGTGTTACATTGACAGAGTGTAGTCAGTCTGCACCTCCGTGGGTGGGTTATATAGACAGAGGGGGGTCAGTCTGCTCTTCCCTGGATGGAGGACATTGGCAGAAGTGGGGTCAGTTGGCACTTCCCTGGGTGTGTTTCATTGACAGAGTGGGGTCAGTCTGCTTTTCCCTGTAACTCACACTTGACCCCACTTTGTCAAACTTACTCACACAGGGAAGAGCACACTGACCCAACTCTGTCTAACAAACTTACACATCAAGAGCAGACTCTGTCAATGTCACTAACCCCAGGAAGATCAGACTGACCCCACTCTGTCAAACAAACTCATACAAGCAAGTGCAGATTGACCCCACTCTGTCACTGTAACACATCCAGGCAAATGCAGACTGACCACTTTCTGTGAATGCAATATACCCAGGGAAGAGCAAACTGACCCCGTTATGTCAATGTAACCCACACAGGGAAGAGAAGACTGACCCCACTCTGTCAATGTTACCCACACAGAGAAGACTGACCCCACTCTGTCAAACTAACTCACCGAGGTATGAGCAGACTGACCACAATCTGCTAAATAACTCACACAATCAAGCGCAGATTGACCCCACTCTGTCATTGTCACACAAACAGTCAAGAGCAGACTGACCGTACTCTGTCAATGTAACACACCCAGGGAAGGGTTGACTGACACCATTCTGTCAATGTAACTCACACAGAAAAGAGCAGACTGACCTCACTCCGTCACTATAACACACCCAAGGAATTGCAGACTGACCCCACTCTGTCAATGTTACAAACCCAGGAATGAGCAGACTGACCCCACTCTGTCAATGTTACCCACCCAGGGAAGTGCAGACTGACCCCACTCTGTCAATGTATCCACCCATGGAAGATCAAACTGATGCTCCTCTGTCAATTTAACCCACACAGGCAAGCGCCAACTGACCCCACTCTGGCAATGCAAGCCACCCAGGGAAGGGCAGACTGACCCCCACTCTGTCAATGTAACTCACCGAGGGAAGTGCAGACTGACCCCTCTCTGTGAATGTAACACACCCAGGCAAGAGCAGACTGACCCAATTCTGTCAATGTTACCCACCCAGGGAAGTGTAGACTGATTCCACTCTGTCAAACTAACTCACACAGGCACGAGCAGACTGACCCCAATCTACAATGTAACCCAACTGTGGAAGAGAAGACTGTCACCAATCCGTCAAAGTAACACATCCAGGGAAGAGCTGACTGGCTCCAATTTGTCAATGTAACCCAACCATGGAACAGATAACTGACACCAATTAGTCAATGTAACCAAACCAGGCAAGATCAGGCAGACCTCACTCCGCAAAATAACTCACACAGTCAAATGCAGATTGACCTCACTCTGTCATTGTCACACAAACTGGCAAGAGCAGACAGACTGCTCTCTGACAAATTAACTCACACAAGCAAAAGCAGACTGACCCCAATCTGTCAATATAACCCACCCAGGGAAGGGTTGACTGACCCCATTCTGTCAATGTAACACACACAGGAAAGAGCAAACTAACCCCACTCTGGCAATGTACCCACCCAATAAAGAGCAGACTGACCCAACTCTGTCAATGTAACAGATCCTGGCAAGAGCAGACTGACCTCACTCTGCTAAATAACTCACACAGTCAAGCGCAGATTGACCCCACTCTGTCATTGTCACACAAACAGGCAAGAGCAGACTGATAGTACGCTTTCAAACTAACTCACACAGGCAAGAGCAGACTGACCCCAATCTGTCAATGTAAGTTACACAGGCAAGAGCAGACTGACCTCAATCTGTCAATGTAACACACCCAGGGAAGGGTTGACTGACCCCACTCGTTCCAAAAAAACTTACACACCAAGGGGTGACTAGCCCCAGTCTGTCCAAGTAACTCACCCAGCGAATAGCAGACTGACCCTAATCTGTCAATATAACTCACACAGAAAAGAGCATACTGACAACACTCTGTCACTGTGACACACCCAGGGAATTGCAGACTGACCCCACCCTGTCAATGTAAGTAACACAGCCAAGAGCAGGCTGACCCCATTCTGTCAATGTTACACACCCAGGTTTTGAGGTATGTAGGGAAGAGGTGTTGGAAATTCTGGAAAGGGTGAAAATAGATAAGTCCCCTGGGCCTGATGGCATTTATCCTAGGATCCTCTGGGAAGCAAGGGAGGAGATTGCAGAGCCATTGGCCTTGATTTTTACGTCCTCGTTGTCTCCAGGAATAGTGCCAGAAGACTGGAGGATAGCAAATGTGGTTCCCTTGTTCAAAAAGGGGAGTAGGGATAACCCTAGTAACTATAAGCCGGTGAGTCTTATCTCTGTTGTGGGCAAAGTCTTAGAGAGAATTGTAAGGGATAGGATTTATGAACATCTGGGTAGGAATAATGTGATCAAGGATAGTCAGCATGGTTTTGTGAAGGGCAGGTCATGCCTCACAAACCTTATTGAGTTCTTTGAGAAGGTGACCAAGGAAGTGGAAGAGGGTAAAGCGGTAGATGTGGTGTATATGGATTTTAGTAAGGGGTTTGATAAGGTTCCCCATGGTAGGCTACTGCAAAGTATACGGAGGTATGGCATTGAGGGTGAGTTGGAGGTTTGGATTGGCTGGCTAGAAGAAGACAGAGGGTAGTAGTTGATGGTAAAGGTTCATCTTGGAGTGCAGTTACCAGCGGTGTTCCGCAAGGATCTGTTTTGGGACCATTGCTGTTTGTCATTTTTATAAATGACCTGGAGGAGGGGCTAGAAGTTGGGTGAGCAAGTTTGTGGATGATACGAAAGTCGGTGGAGTTGTTGACAGTGAGGAAGGATGTGGCTGGTTACAGCAGGATATAGATAAGCTGCAGAGCTGGGCAGAAAGGTGGCAAGTGGAGTTCAATGTAGGTAAGTGTGAAGTGATTCACTTTGGTAAGAGTAACAAGAAGATGGATTACTGGGCTAATGGTTGGATACTTGGTAGTGTGGATGAGCAGAGGGATCTTGGTGTCCATGTACACAGATCTCTGAAAGTTGCCACCCAGGTAAATAGTGCTGTGAAGAAGGCATATAGTGTACTGGCTTTTATTAGTAGAGGAATTGAGTTCCGGAGTCCTGAGGTCATGTTGCAGTTGTATAAGACTCTGGTGCAGCCTCATCTGGAGTATTGTGTGCAGTTTTGGTCACCATACTATAGGAAGGATGTGGAGACACTGGAACGGGTGCAGAGGAGGTTTACCAGGATGTTGCCTGGTATGGTAGGAAGATCATATGAGGAAAGGCTGAGGCACTTGGGGCTGTTTTCATTGGAGAAATGAAGATTTAGGGGTGACTTGATAGAGGTGTAAAAGATGATTAGGGGTTTAGATAGGGTTGATCATGAAAACCTTTTTCCAAGTATGGAGTCGGATATTACGAGGGGGCGTAGCTTTAAATTAAGGGGAGGTAGGTATAGGACTGATGTTAGGGGTAGATTCTTTACTCAGCGAGTCGTGAGCTCATGGAATACCCTGCCAGTAGCAGTGGTGGACTCTCCCTCTTTATGGGTATTTAAACGCACACTGAATAGGCATATGGAGGATAGTGGGCTATTCTAGGTTAGGTGGGCTTGGATCAGTGCAACATCGAGGGCCGAAGGGCCTGTACTGCACTGTATTTTTCTATGTTCTATGTTCTAATGTAACACACGCAGGGAAGATCAGACTAACCCCACTCTGTCAATGTACCCACTCAGTAAAGAGCAGACTAACCTCACTCTGCCAAAGTAACAGACACTGGCAAGAGAAGACTGACCTCACTCTGCAAAATAACTCTCACAGTCAAGTGCAGATTGACCCCACTCTGTCAATGTCAGTCACACTGGCAAGAGCAGACTAACCCCAATCTGTCATTGTAAAATACACAAGGAAGTGCAGACTGACCCCACTCTGTCAATGTTACCCAACCAAGGAGGAGCAGACAGACTCCACTCTGTCAATGCAACCCAACCAGCCAAGAGCAGACTGATCCCACCCTGTCAATGTAACTCACACAGGCGACAGCAGACTAACCGCTCTCTGTCAAACTAACTCACACAGGCAAGAACAGACTGACCCCAATCTGTCAATGTAACCCATCCAAGGAAGAGCAGACTGACTCTGAAAAATAATTCACACAGTCAAGCGCAGACTGACCCTGCTCTGTCAATGTAAGTCACTCAAGCAAGAGCAGACTTACACCACTCTGTCAATGTAACACACACAGGAAAGAGCAAACTAAGCCCACTCTGGCAATGTACCCACCCGATAAAGAGCAGACTGACCTCACTCTGTCAATATAACCCACCCAGGGAAGAGCAGACTGACCACACTCTGCTAAATAACTCACACAGTCAAGCGCAGATTGACCCCACTGTGTCATTGTCACACAAACAGGCAAGAGCAGACTGACCGTACTCTGTCAAACTAACTCACACAGGCAAGAGCAGACTGACCCCAATCTGTCATTCAAATTTACACACCAAGGGCAGACTAACCCCACTCTGTCAATGTAATCCACCCAGGCAAGCGCCAACTGACCCCACTCTGTGAATGCAACCCACCCAGCGAAGAGCAGACTGACCCCACTCTGTCAATGTAACTCACCGAGGGAAGTGCAGACTGACCCCTCTCTGTGAATGCAACATACCCAGGGCAAGAGCAGAATGACACCACTCAGTCAAACTGTCCCACATGGAAGAGCAGACTGACACCACTCTGGCAAGCTAACACACACAGGCAAGAACAGACTGACCCCATTCAATGTATCCCACCCATAGAAGAGCAGACTGACCCCACTCTGTCCATGTTACCCACCCAGGGAAGTGCAGACTGACCCCACTCTGTCAAACTAACTCACACAGGCACGAGCAGACTGACCCCAATCTACAATGTAACCCAACTGTGGAAGAGAAGACTGACACCAATCCATCAATGTAACACACCAGGGAAGAGCTGACTGACTCCAATCTGACAATGTAACACACCCAGGGAAGAGCTGACTGACTCCAATCTGTCAATATAACCCAACCATGGAAGAGATGACTGACACCAATTAGCAAATTAGTCAGGCAAGAGCAGACAGACTTCTCTCTGACAAACTAACTCACACAAGCAAAAGCAGACTGATCCCAATCTGTCAATGTAACACACCCAAGGAAGAGGTGACTGACCCCACTCTGTCAATGTAACACACCCAGGGAATAGCAGAATGACCACATTCTGTCAATATAACCCACCCAGACAAGTGCAGACTGACCTCACTCAGGCAAAATTATTCACAGAGACAAGAGCAGACTGACCTCACTCTGTCAATGTAACACACCCAGGGAAATGCAGACTGACGCCCCTCTGTCAATATAACCCACATAGGAAGAGCAGACGTCACCCAATCTGTCAAAGTAACACAGATAGGCAAGAGCAGACTGACCCCACTCTGTCAATGTAACCCACCCAGGGAAGAGCAGACTGACGCCCCTCTGTCAATATAACACACAAAGGGACGAGCAGACTGATCCCACTCTGTCAAACTTACTCACACAGGCAAGAGCAGACTGTCAACCCTCTGTCACTGTAATACACCCAAGGAAGAGCAGACGGACCACTTGTGTGAATGCAACACACCCAGGGAAGAGCAGACTGACCCCGTTATGTCAATGTAACCCACACAGGGAAGAGCAGGCTGACCCCACTCTGTCAAACTAACTCACACATGCAAAACACCCAGGGCAAGAGCAGAATGACACCACTCAGTCAAAGTGTCCCACATGGAAGAGCAGACTGACACCACTCTGGCAAGCTAACTCACACAGGCAAGAACAGACTGACCCATTCAGTCAATGTATCCCACCCATGGAAGAGCAGACTGACCCCACTCTGTCAATGTTACCCACCCAGGGAAGTGCAGACTGACCCCACTCTGTCAATGTATCCACCCATGGAAGATCAAACTGATGCTCCTCTGTCAATTTAACCCACACAGGCAAGAGCAGACTGACCCCACTCTGGCAATGCAAGCCACCCAGGGAAGGGCAGACTGACCCCCACTCTGTCAATGTAACTCACCGAGGGAAGTGCAGACTGACCCAATTCTGTCAATGTAACACACCCAGAAAATAGCAGAATGATCACATTCAGTCAATATAACCCACCCAGGGAAGAGCTGACTGACCCCACTCAGTCCAACAAACTTACACACCAAGAGCAGATTAATCTCACTCTGTCAAAATAACTCACCCAGTGAAGAGCAAACTGACCCCAGTCTGTCAATGTAACACACCCAGGGAAGAGCAGACTGATCCCAATCTGTCAATGTAACACACCCAGGGAAGAGCAGACTGACCCCACTCTGTCAATGTAACACACCCAGGCAAGAGCAGACTGACCCCACTCTGGCAAGCTAACTCACACAGGCACGAGCAGACTGACCCCAATCTACAATGTAACCCAACTGTGGAAGAGAAGACTGTCACCAATCCGTCAAAGTAACACACCCAGGGAAGAGCTGACTGGCCCCAATCTGTCAATGTAACCCAACCATGGAACAGATAACTGACACCAATTAGTCAATGTAACGAAACCAGGCAAGATCAGGCAGACCTCACTCTGCAAAATAACTCACACAGTCAAATGCAGATTGACCCCACTCTGTCAATGTAACTCAAACTGGCAAGAGCAGACAGACTGCTCTCTGACAGATTAACTCACACAAGCAAAAGCAGACTGACCCCAATCTGTCAATATAACCCACCCTGGGAAGAGCAGACTGACCCCACTCTGTCAATATAGCCCACCCACCTAGACAAGTGCCGACTGACCTCACTCTAGCAAAATTACTCTCACAGACAAGAGCAGACTGACCTCACTCTGTCAATGGAACCCACCCAGGGAAGATCAGACTGACCCACTCTGTCAATATAATCCACATAGGAAGAGCAGACGGCATCCAATCTGTCAATGTAACACAGACAGGCAAGAGCAGACTGACCCCACTCTGTCAATGTAACACACAAAGGGAGGAGCAGACTGACCCCACTGTGTCAATGTATCCAACCCAGGGAAGAGCAGACTGACCCCATTCTGTCAATGTATCCAACCCAGGGAAGAGCAGACTGACCCCACTCTGTCAATGTAACACACCGATGGAAGAGCAGAATGAAGACATTCTGTCAATGTAACACACCCAGTGAAGAGCAGACTTACATCATTCTGTCAATATAACCCACCCATGGAAGAGCAGACTGACCCCCACTCTGTCAATGTGACCCACCCAGGAAAGAGCTGACTGACCCCACTCAGTCCAACAAACTTACACACCAAGAGCAGACTAACCTCACTCTGTCAAAATAACTCACCCAGTGAAGAGCAAACTGACCCCACTCTGTCAAAGTAACACACCCAGGGAAGAGCTGACTGACCACACTCCGTTAATGTAACCCAACCAGGGAAGAGCAGACTGACGCCCCTCTGTCAATGTAACACACAAAGGGAAGAGCAGACTGATCCCACTCTGTCAAACTAACTCACACAGGCAAGAGCAGACTGACAACACTCTGTCACTGTAATACACCCAAGGAAGAGCAGACTGACCACTTTCTGTGAATGCAACACACCCAGAGAAGAGCAGACTGACCCCGTTATGTCAATGTAACCCACACAGGGAAGAGCAGACTGACCCCACTCTGTCAAAGTAACACACCCAGGGAAGAGCTGACTGATCCCACTCTGTCAATGTATCCAACCCAGGGAAGAGCAGATTGACGCCACTCTGGCAATGCAACACACCCAGGGAAGAGCAGACTGACCCCCACTCTGTCAATGTAACTCACCGAGGGAAGTGCAGACTGACCCCTCTCTGTGAATGCAACACAACCAGGCAAGAGCAGAATGACCCCACTCTGTCAATGTAACATACACAGGCAAGAGCAGACTGACCCCAATTTGTCAATGTTACCCACCCAGGGAAGAGCAGAATGAAGACATTCTGTCAATGTAACACACCCAGTGAAGAGCAGACTTACATCATTCTGTCAATATAACCCACCCATGGAAGAGCAGACTGACCCCCACTCTGTCAGTGTGACCCACCCAGGAAAGAGCTGACTGACCCCACTCAGTCCAACAAACTTACACACCAAGAGCAGACTAACCTCACTCTGTCAAAATAACTCACCCAGTGAAGAGCAAACTGACCCCACTCTGCAGTCAGAGAGGGGGTAGGGAAGAAGAAGTAAAATGTAAGGGTGATGGAAGGGAAAACAGAGAAGAGTGGGAGGAAGGAGTGGGGAGGAGAGGAGGAGGGGCAGTTGAGAAAGAAGAGAGGGGAGAGAAGAGGGAGTAGAAAAGAGCGACAAAGGCATAGAAATGCCACTCAGTCCTCCCTCCATCCTCCCTCCCCCTGTCCTCCCTTTGTCCTCCCTCCCACCTCTGTCCTGCCTCCATCCTGCCCCTGGTCCTCTCTCCATTCTCCCTCCTCCCTGCCCTCCATTCTTCCGCTCCCCCACCCCCTCCCCCTCCTCCTCCTTCACCTCCTCTCTCCTGCACCCTCCCCTCCCTCTCCCCCTCCTCCCTCTCCCCCTCCCCTCCCTCTCCCCCTCCCCCTTCCCTCCCTCTCCCTCCTCCCCCTCCCTTCCTCCCCTCTCCCTCCCTCCTCCACTCCCTCTCCCTCCCCTCCCTCTCCCTCCCTCTCCTCCATCTCCCCCTCCCTTCCTCTCCCCTCTCCCACCCCTCCCTCTCCCTTCCCCCCTCCCCCTCCTCCCTCTCCCCCTCCCCTCCCTCTCCCTCCCCCTCTCCCTTCCCCCTCCCCTCCCATCCCTCTCCCCTCCCCTCGCCCCCTCCTACCCCTATCCTCCCTCTCCCCTCCCCTCCTCCCCTCCTCCCTCTCCCCTCCCCCCTCCTCCCTCTCCCCTCCCCTTCCCCCTCCCCTCCCATCCCTCTCCCCTCCCCTCGCCCCCTCCTACCCCTCTCCTCCCTCTCCCCTCCCCTCCTCCCCCCTCCTCCCTCTCCCCTCCCCTCCTCCCTCTCCCCTCCCATCCTCCCCCTCCCCTCTCCCCTCCCCCCTCCCTTCCTCCCCCTCCTTCCCCACCCCCCTCCCTTCCTCCCCCTCCTCCCCATCCCCTCCCTTCCTCCCCCTCCTCCCCCTCCCCTCCCTCTCCCCTCCCCTCGCCCCCTCCTACCCCTATCCTCCCTCTCCCCTCCCCTCCTCCCCTCCTCCCTCTCCCCTCCCCCCTCCTCCCTCTCCCCTCCCCTTCCCCCTCCCATCCCTCTCCCCTCCCCTCGCCCCCTCCTACCCCTCTCCTCCCTCTCCCCCTCCCCTCCTCCCCCCTCCTCCCTCTCCCCTCCCCCCCTCCTCCCTCTCCCCTCCCATCCTCCCCCTCCCCTCTCCCCCCCCCCCTCCCTTCCTCCCCCTCCTTCCCCACCCCCCTCCCTTCCTCCCCCTCCTCCCCATCCCCTCCCTTCCTCCCCCTCCTCCCCCTCCCCTCCCTCTCTCCTCCTCCCCCTCCCTCCCTCTCTCCCCTCCCCCCTCCCTCCCCCTCTCCCTCCCCCTCACCCTCCCCCTCTCCCCCTCCCCTCCTCCCCTCCCCCTCACTTCCCTCCTCTCTCCCCTCCCCCCTCCCTCCCCCCCCCCCCCCCCCCCCCCTTCCCCTCCCCTCACTTCCCTCCCCTCTCTCCCCCTCCCCCCTCCCCCCCCCCCCCCCCCTCCCTTCCTCCCCCTCCTTCCCCCACCCCCCTCCCTTCCTCCCCCTCCTCCCCATCCCCTCCCTTCCTCCCCCTCCTCCCCCTCCCTCCCTCTCTCCTCCTCCCCCTCCCCTCCCTCTCTCCTCCCCTCCCCCTCCCCCCCCCTCTCCCTCCCCCTCACCCTCCCCCTCCCCTCCCCTCCTCCCCTCCCCTCACTTCCCTCCCTCTCTCCCCTCCCCCCCTCCCTCCCCCCCCCTCTCCCCTCCCCCCACTGGTCATTTGTACACTTAACAGACTGGGACAACAGATCCGTGTAATCACTGGGTGTCCGTCTGTGAAATGGATTGATGATGAGGGAGAGTAGTTGTGTTCTCCATAATTAGTTGGAATAAACTTGCAGTGCAGCTTGCTCAGCACCACAGCTACAAACATCCCCTGTCTCCACCACCGACACTCAGTAGCAGCAGTGTGTACCATAGACAAGATGTACTGGAGAAATTCCCCAAGGTTCCTTCCAGAGCAGCTTCCAGACCCATGGCACTATCATGTGGAACACTGAGCACAGCAGATACACGGGAACACCACCAGTTGGCAATTCCACATCAAGCCACTCCCCACCCTGGCTTGGACAAACATCTCAGTCCCACAAGTGCCATTGGTTGGAAATCCTGGAACTCCCTCCCTTACATCATTGTGGGTTTATCTGCACCAAATGAATGGCAGCAATTCAAGGCAATAACTCACCGTCACCTTCACCAGAGCAATTATATCTGAGTAATCCGTGGTGACCTAGAGGCAATGACCCAAACACATTAATGAATCACAAAATAAAGCTCAGTATTTGGGACGCATGCGCTTAAATAATGCTGAGTATCTGAATAGATTGGGTCGATGATGTAGAAAATTAAAAGGTGATTTAATTTGAATGCTTCAGATTCTTAAGAGGTTTGAGAGGGTAGATCCTGAGAAATTAATCGTGTGGGTCTGGGAATCTGAAACACGATAACACAGTCTCAGGAGTTGCTGGAAAAGCTCAGCAGGTCAGGCAGCATCTGAGCAAAGAAATCAGCGTTAATGTTACAGCATCCGCAGTTCATTTGGGTTTGATTGACACCCTCTCAGGGTAAGGGACAGGTTATTTGGGACTGAGATGAGGAGACAGCGCTTCACTCTAAGGTCTCCGAGTCTTTAATATTCTCTCTCCCTGAGGATTGTGGATGCTCCCTCACTCAGTACATTTCAGATTGGAATAGACAGATTGCCGGTGTCTCAGGGAGTCACGGGATATGGGGAGTGGGTAGGAAACCAGATTTGAAATCTCAAACCAGCTCTGATTGGATTGACTGCCAGAACAGACTGAACAGTTTAAACAGGCTGTATAGTCTCCTCCTGCTAAAGTTTCCTGAGCTCTTAGATGTTCACTGAACTTATTCCCAATTCCTTTTGGATTCGGTTCCATGAAACCGTTTATCATTAAATCTCTGCAGCCTCCACCCTATTACAAACCATCTCATTCTTTCTTCAGCGTTATCTCCATTCCAATTGCTCAGAAATCATTACTTTTCTAACTTCCTTCCGCTCTGCTGAATCCCCCCACGCTCATAACACACGGGTTCACCTTTCCCTTCTCCCTATAGGTGCTGCCTGACCTTATCAGATTTCTCAGCATGGCCTGTGTTTATTTCAGAGGGAATGAAATTTCCCTGTTCCTGTGAGAGAATGCATTCTCCAATCCCCTCTGCTACTTCCATTTCTTATTGAAATATTGGGTGCAGCACAAGGATGTTTTTTTGTTCGAAAAGTGAGAGACTGCTCCCGTCAGGACCCTGAAATAATTACAGAAGTCGCTGGAAACACTGAACAGTTCCAACAGCTTCTGTAGTGTTGGGGAGGGAGGGTTAATGTGTCAAATCTATACAAGGATAAAATAAACTCCAGCCACAAAACAGTCAGAGTTCCTCAGTTTTACAAATATCAATATAACATTTTTCTGAGCCATCAGTTCCCCTTAAACTCTTCCAATGTGGAATAGCATCTTTCTGATTCTCACTTTGAGAGATGTCCCTCAGTGAGCTCCTCCACCATTCTTTCCATTTCACTGGGGACCCGCTATCCACAGTCTCCAATCAAATGACCTGAACTCAGACACACAGAGATCTTAAAGAGTGACACAATGCAGATAGGAAGTTTATTTCATTTCTGTTTCTGAGTCCAATCTTCACTCAGTGAGACAGAGTCAAGTATTCAAGGCTCAAACAAGAGCTGGATTCTGCTTCTGGTGATTGTCTTCATTCAGTGAGAAGGAGGGCCGTGGGCCGGAAGGAGCTCATCATTGTGCTTCGGGTTGTCTGCTCAGTCTGCAGCATTGCAGGCCGTGGGAGCAGGGCAGTGGGAAAGGGACCTCGTGTGGACTGCAATAGGACTTTCCACACGTTGTTCCAGGCCAGATACAGAGCTCCAGGAATTCTGAATGAGGATCTGAAAAATGCATTGATTAAAGGAGGAGGATCAGGAAAACAGGATAAAGCTGATGTGATCAGCAGGATTTCTTGGTCTAACTGTGTGCCATACTTTATTTTCTGCTTCATAAATCTACAATCTGGAGCTCAACCCACTCAGAGCAATATAAGCTCAGAAACAAATCATTCAGTCCAACACATCTACTTCCTCTGGCAGCTCATGAACACAGTGCCCTCTGTGTGAAAAATGTTCCCCTTAGGTCCCTTATATGTTTCCCCTCTCAACTTTAACAGATGCCATCTACTTCTGGACTTCCCCACCACAGGGAAATCACTTTGCTTTTTTACCCTTTTGTAAACCTCTATAAGGTTACCACTCAGCCACTGACGTTCCAGGGATAATAACCTCAACCTATGCAGTCTTACCCTCCAACACTAACCCACCAACCTTGGCAACATCCTTGTAAATCTTTTCTAAACAGTTTCAAGTTTCACAACATTCTTCTTGTAGGAGGGAGTCCAGAATTGCATATGATAGACCAAAAATGGCCGAACATGACCTCCCAACTCCTTTACACCATTAACTGAACAATAAAGACAAAAATGCCAAATGCCTTCTTCACTATCCTATCAAAATGTTAGTCCACCTTCAACGGTCTATGAAGCTGCACTCCAGGTCTATTTGTTCAGCAATATCCCTAGTACCTTGTCATTAAGTGTATATGTCCTGCTCTCTTTTGCCTTTCCAAAACGCAGCACCTCACACTTATCTAAATTAATCTCCACCTGCCACTCCTCAGCCCATTGGCCCATCTGATCAAGATCCCGTTGTCCTCTGAGGTAACCATCTTCACTGTCTTCCACACCTCCAATTTTACTGTCATTTGCAAACTTACTAACCATTCATCCTACGGTCACATCCAAATCGTTTATATAAATGACAAAACAACGGTGGACCCAGCACCGATCCTTGTGGCACACCGCTGGTCACAGGCCTCCAGTCTGAAAAGCAACCCTCCCACACCACCCTCTGTCTTCTATCTTTGAGCCAGTTCTCTACCCAAAGGGTAATTCTACTGCCCCAACATACAATTTTGAAAATATAACACCAGTCTCAAAAGTACAACAAGTATCTATTCCTGATGACAACAGGCAGGTCAGTTTGCCACCGGTGCTGTTTACACTTGGAATAAACCTGGAGCAGAACAACACAAATCCAACTGGAGAGGGTGGCTCTGTATAAGGAGAGTCAGTGTGGAGTTAAAATTCAACAAATGTGATGGAATAAAATAAAAGATTAATGAAGGTAAGGCCGTCCAATCTGTTACACAAATTATTACATAAGAGGCCAGATAAAAACTGAAGCTATTGTAATAAATGGCTCAAGCTCCCCATGGAGAATTAATGTGCTCGGACGGAAAAAATGCTGACTGATCATAAATTACTGCAACTTGCAAACAGCAGAATTAAAATCCAATTTGCTTTTTTACTGCAAGGATGAATATTTTAATCATGTTGTTCTCTATATACGAATGATACAGACGGTTCTTTATTATCGAGACAGGAAAGACAATCAATATTTTCTTTGACATCTAACTTGGATTTGGAGAAGATACTGTGGATGATACTGACCAACAGGATTGTTTGTACAGACACGTGAATAATAATGTCACCAGGAAATAGCAGAAGGTTGTGGAGGGAAATGAACAGACTGAAGCCCGCTGTGATGGAGTTTGGTATAAAAGGCTAAAGAGAGACAAACTCGACCGAACTACAGAGTTTGAAATGTGAACATGGATAGAGTTGCCTTGGTGTTCATGTGCACAGGTCTTTTACTGTGACAAGATCTGCTGCAGGGGGAAATAGAAAACATCTGGGATCTTAAGCATCACAAATGACCCATTGAGTAAGGAAAAAGAAAATGCATAAAGAGAAAACCCTGCTGTCCCTGGGGATCTGAAATCTAACCTCAGCAGGTCAGGCAGCATCTTTGAGAAGGGAACCAGAACCCATTTCTCCCACAGCAGTCTGCAAGGCACCAAGGGATCTCCCTGATCTGATTGGTCCTGTGCTAATTAACACTGCACACAGATATTAATCCAGTGGGTCAGCTTCTTAGTTAACAGTGAGTTCCTGAGAGGGACGAGACAGAACCTTGTATGTTGTTCACAACAATATGGTCAGTAACATGGTATCTTGCCCGTCCCATTGCAAACTCAGCTTCAGCTCTGACCATATTTCGTGAAACCCAGCATGTGGAGGAAACACTGCCTCCTGGTCTTCGGTTCTTTGTTGTAGGAAAAGGTGTCGCTTCCTGTGATCTCCCTCCGACAACTCCTTGCTTTTAGTTTCTCTCACTTAATTGGCTTTCTGTTCTTTCTGGCACCGTTAAATGGTAGAATCGGGCTCGGGCATCAGTAAATGGAAGAATTAGTACAGGGATATGAGTAAATGGGAGATTTGGTGGGATTCAACAAATAGGAGTTTCGGTGCACAGTGCCATTATATTGGAAAGCTGGTGTGAGTGTCAATATGTTGGAAAATTGGAGCAGAGCATGTCTAACTTGGGGAATAGGGGACAGGGAATCAATAAAAAGAAGAAATGTTGCAAGCATCAGTAAACTGGAGATTCAATTCAGTGTATCACTAAATGAAAACAATTCAGCAGGGCATTCGTACGTGGAAGATTTGTATCAGGGAACAATTAAATGGAAGGAATTGATGCAGGGCAACAATAATTGGAGAATTCATGCAGGTGCCATTATTTTCGAAGTGACTGAACAGGGGCAGGATAACACTCAATGGGAGAGTTGGTGCATTGCCCAGATTTGTACAAGATTGGTAAATGGGAGAAATGGTACAGAGCAGCTGAGCCATGAATAGAATCATACAGTCATAGAGATGTACAGCACGGAAACAAATCCTTCGTTCCAACTTGTCCATGCGTAAATTTAAGAATTCTGGCAGCGCTCCACTAAATTGGAGAATCATTGCAAGGAACTACTCAATGGTAGGATTGGGAAAGGGCTTACCAAAATGTGAGAATTTGCAATAGGGCTTCAGATAATAGGAGACTTGGTGCAGGGCAGCACTAAATGGGAGAATTGGGGCAGGACAATACATTTTGGGAGATTTAGAGTAGGGCACCCCTAAATTGGGTGAGGGCATCAGTCAGTATGGGGATTGGTGTAAGGTAACACTAAGTGGAGAACTTGTTCAGGACATCAGCAATTCGGGGAAATGGTGCTAAGCAACACTGATTGGAGAATTGGTGTGGGGCATCATTAAATGAAAGACCTGGTGCAGGGTGCTGATAACTTCGAGAATTCGAGCAAATGGGAGAACACGGGCAGTGAATCAGTAAATAGGTCAAATATTGCAAAGGATTAGTGGTCCAGATTCAATACAGTGCACCACGAAATGGGAGAGTTGGTGCAGTTCACCACGAAAGGGAGGATATGTGTAGGATCGGTAATTTGGAGATGTGATGCAGGGATCGCAAGATTAGAGAGTTCTGGCAGCGAATTATTAAATGGGAGAATTGTTGCAGGGAAATACTGAATGGAAGACCTGGTGCACAGTGGAGCTAAATTAGAGAATGGGTGCATGGCACAAGGGAATGGGAGGATTCAAGTAGAATTAGTACAGGGGTATGAGTAAATGGGAAATTTGGTGGGAATCAGTAAATGGGACATTCAGTGCACAGCACCATTACATTAGAAAATTGTGAGAGTGCCAAAGTATTAGAAAATTACAGCACAGCATGTCTAAATTGGGGAATAGGAGCCAGGGAATCAATAAAAAGAAGAAATGTTGCAAGCATCAGTAAATTGGAGGTTCCGTTCAGTGCATCACTAAATGAAAACAATTCAGCAGGGCACCCGTATGTGGAAGAAGTGTTTCAGGGAACAATTAAATAGAAGGAATTGATGCAGGACAACAATAATTGGAGAATTCATGCAGGTGCCATTAAATTCTAAGTGGGAGAACTGGGACAGGGTAACTCATTGGGGTGAGTTGGTGAAATTTCCAAATTAGTGCAGGATTGGTAAATGGGAGAATTGGTGCAGGGAAGCGGAGCGCTAATTACAGCCTTAGAGATGTACAGCACGGAAACAGACCCTTCAGTCCAACCTGCAGCTGTGACCCATTGATCATTTTTCTGGCCTTAATGTGTTCCAATTAACTGTTTTTTTCCTCAAATTAAGTAAATATTTACAAATGTTTTCACATCTTTTCTTGCACCTACGCTCATTGCTGGATTAGTATAAAGCTCACAATAGGTACTCCAATGTAACTCCCACACAAGTGCTGAGTTGGTCTCTGTTGACAAGAATCCTACTTTCCAAACAGAATGGATCTTTCTGACCCAGTTATGGAGGAGCTATTTTCAGCTGCTTCTTTCAGGAAATAAGGCCAAGTATATTTTTTCCCCAAGCGGAGATCTTATCAAACCCTTCCTGAATGTGAGAATTTCACATCTTTGTCTGTAGGTGTCAGTTCAATCAAAACTAATGTAATGTACAAACAAAATTTGATTTGTCCAGAAGTTTAGATTCTCTTGCCCAATCCTTCTTTCTCCTTTAAACATTTCCCTCGCCTTTCACACTGCCCCTCCTTGAAGATTGAGGATGGTGGGGGAAGCATGGTGTTAATTTCACTGGAATAATAATCCAGGGGCACAAGATAATACTTCCAGCATGGCAGGTGGTGAAATGGGAAATGGAAAGGATCACAATAAAAAAGCAATGGTGACTTGTCCCAAATACTATCTGGTTCCTGAATATCCTGGAGAGAATGAGAACTCAGTCTTTCATTTGGTCTGGGCTTCATGTGACGACAGATCGACAGCAGTTTGGAGCTGACTTTTCACTCCCCTTTAGGTGATTGGTGGTAAACAATGAAAGCAGGGATGCACCACTCATACCCCATGGACAAATGAAAACGATGGAATATACAGTATTGCCAGATACAATAAGCTGTAACTCGACTGCTGAAAGCACACTGGCCTGCAACGATTCATCATGTACAACACTCCAGATCCTCAGGGGCACAGATCCCTGGAAGAGTTTCACACAGTGAGAGATTGCAGAGATGGAGAGAGGCCGAGAAACCATGGGAAATTTAGACATGCGTCTAGATATCACAAACAAACACATGTGGAATAGCAGCATGAGCTCAGAAGGCTGAATGGCCTCATCCTTTAGCCTATGCTACACTCCACCACCTCTATCCATCCCTTCCATACCTCAACAGATGAAAGATTTGATGCTGGCAACCTGAAGCAGACACAGATGGAGAGATTCAGCAGGCCAGGCAACATGTGTGCAAAGACAGAAAGAGGAACAGATTTCATGTTCCCAATCCACTCTGACTCTTCAGGATTTCTTCAAAAATGGAACTCGAGCAGTGAGCAATGTCTCTGTCGCATCGTGGACCATGCCAAAGAGGCTTGGGGTTTCTCCAGCATTCTCTGTGCTCATCTTTCTCATTGAAAGAAATCCTTACCTTCCAGTGACATCCCAGCTGCAGTGATGGGCTCTGCCACCATCAGCGACACATACAGCAGAATCAATGCTTTCTCCATCCTCTGCTGATCACTGTCTAGTCACAATGTGAGGCCCAGGAGCACTGGAGTGTGTGATATGAACAAACAGACAGTTCAGTAGTTAATCATCACATAGCTACAGAGAGCACAGCCTCCACCTTTAACATGGTAAAGGGCCAAGACACTGACTGTGCCCATTGAACCCGAAAGACTGCAGCTAAGAAGAAGTGGGAGAAGTATGGGGAAGTGACGATGACCAGAGGGGCAGCCGGGAAGGAAAGCAGTGAGTATATAAATCACGAAGGCGGCTAGGTGACCACATCTGCAGCAAGTATTGGTTGCTGGAAGAACTCCGGATCAGAGTTGATGATCTCGAATCTGAGCTTCAAACACTGCGGCACATCCGAGAGGGGGGGAGTTACCTGGACGCTTTGTTTCAGGAGGCAGTCTCACCTGGGAGATTAAGTAATTCACGTTCAGCTATTGATCAGGGACATCAGAGTGTGACTGTAAGTGAGGCAGGTAAGGGGAACCTGAGTTCAAGAGTGGAGGAGGCGCAGCCCTGGACCTTGTCCAACAGGTATGAGATTCTTGCTCCCTGTACGGATGAGGAAAATGGCTCTGGACAGGATGAGCCAGCTGGCCACGGCACCATGGTGCAGAAGGCCATTCAAGAGGGGGAAGCAAATAGACAAGTAGTGGTTATAGGGGATTCTATAATTAGGGGGACAGATCCATTGTGAGCCGGATTGGGAGTCTCGCATGGTGTGTTGCCTGCCCGGTGCCAGGGTGCGGGACATCTCTGACTGGCTTGAAAGGAGATTGGAGCGGGAGGGGGAGAATCCAGTTGTTGTGGTTCATGTTGGGACTAACAATGTAGACAAAGCTAGGGTGGAGGACCTGTTTGGGGATTATCAAGCACTAGGAAGGAAATTGAAGTACAGGTCCTCAAGGGTCAGAATCTCCAGATTACTGCCCGAGCCACGTGCCGATTGGCATAGGGACAAGAAAATTAGGCAAGTAAACATGTGGCTAAGGGACTGGTGTGGGAAAGAGGGATTCCACTTCATGGGGCATTGACATCAGTTTTGGAACTGGGGTGGGGCGGGATCTGTACCATTGGGACGGTCTCCTCCACCTGAACCGATCAGGTACCAATGTTCGAGCGAAGGATAAATAGGGTGGTCAGTAGGACTTTAAACTTCTGAGTTGGGGGGAAGTGAAAGTGAAGGCGACAGGGAGTATGGAGTTAAATGGAAAGATAAGCAACAGGATAGCATATGTGCAGGCGGAATTAAGCTTGAGGCAGACTGGGAATGCAGCGAAAAGGAAGGATAACTTAGGACATCTTATGACTCCCAATATCTCTAATGATAAGAAAGTTAGCATTAAGGCACTTTACCTGAATGCCCGGAGCATTCAGATGAACTAGTGGCACAAATCATCGTGAATGATTATGATGTGGTAGGCATCACAGAGACGTGGTTACAGGGGGGTCAGGACTGGCAGTTAAACACCCAAGGATTTTCAACTTATTGAAAAGACAGGGAGAGGGAGCGGGGTTGTCTTGTTAGTTAAGAACAAAATTAAATCTATGGCAATGAATGACATAGGGTCGGATGATGTGAAGTCTGTGTGGGTGGAATTGAGGAAGCACAAAGGCAAAATAAAATATAATAGGAGTTATGTACAGACCTCTTAACAGTGGTCAGGACCAGGGACGCAACATGTACCGGGAAATAGAGAAAGCATGTCACGGTGATCATGGGAGACTTCAATATGCAGGTGGACTGGGTAAATAATGTTGCCAGTGGATCCAAAAAAAGGGAATTCATGGAATGCTTACAGGATGGCTTTTTGGAACAGCTTGTCATGGAGCCCACAAGGGAGCAGGCTATTCTGGACCTAGTGCTATGTAATGAACCAGACTTTATAAAAAAATCTTAAAGTAAGGGAACCCTTAGGAAGCAGCGATCATAACATGGCAGAGTTCAGTCTGCAGTTTGAAAGAGAGAAGGCAAAATCAGATGTAATGGTGTTACAGTTAAATAAAGGTAATTATGAGGGCACGAGAGAAGAACTGACAAAAATAGACTGGAAGCAGAGCCTAGCGGGGAAGACAGCACAGCAAAAATGGCAGGAGTTTGTGGGTATAATTGAGGACACTGTACAGAAGTTCATCCCCAAGAAAAGAAAGATTATCCGGGGAGAGATTAGACAGCCATGGCTGACAAAGGAAGTCAGGAAATGTATCAAAGAAAAAGACAGATCCTATAAAGTGGCCAAGAGCACTGGAAAATCAGAAGATTGGGAAGGCTACAAAAACAAACAGAGGATAACAAAGAGAGAAATAAGGAAGGAGAGGATCAAATATGAAGGTAGGCTAGCCAGTAATATTAGAAATGATAGTAAAAGTTTCTTTCAATACATAAGAAGCAAACGACAGGCAAAAGTAGACATTGGGCTACTTCAAACTGATGCTGGAAGCCGAGAGATGGGAGATAAGGAAATAGCTGGAGAACTTAATAAGTATTTTGCGTCAGTCTTCACAGTGGAAGACATGAGTAATTTCCCAACAATTAAAGGGAGTCGGGGGCTGAGTTGAGTATGGTTGCCATTGCAAAAGAGAAAGTGGTAGAAAAGCTAAAAGTTCTTAAAATTGATAAATCTCCTGGCCTCGATGGGATACACCCTAGAGTTCTGATGAAGGTGGCTGAGGAAATAATGGAGGCACTGGTTGAGATCTTTCAAAAGTCACTGGAGTCAGGGAAAGTCCCGGATGATTGGAAGATGGCAGTTGTAACCCCCGGTTCAAGAAAGGATCAAGACAAAAGATGGAAAATTATACGCCAATTAGCCTAATCTCGGTTGTTGGTAAAATTCTAGAATCCATCATTAAGGATGAGGTTTCTAAATTCTTGGAAGAGCAGGGTCGGATTAGAACAAGTCAACATGGATTTAGTAAGGGGAGGTCATGCCTGACAAACCTGTTGGAATTCTTTGAAGAGGTGACAAATGGGTTAGACCAGGGAAACCTAGTGGATGTGGTCTATCTAGACTTCCAAAAGGCCTTTGATAAGGTGCCACAGGGGAGGCTGCTGAGTAAGGTGAGGGCCCATGGTGTTCGAGGTGAGCTGCTGGTATGGATTGAGGATTGGCTGTCTGACAGAAGGCAGAGAGTTGGAATAAAAGGTTCATTTTTGGAATAGCAGCCAGTGACAAGCGGTGTCCCGCAGGGTTCAGTGTTGGGGCCGCAGCTGTTCACATTATATATAAATGATCTGGATGAAGGGACTGGGGGCATTCTAGCAAAGTTTGCTGATGATAAGAAATTAGCTGGACAGGCAGGTAGTACTGAGGAAGGGGGTGGGGGAGGCCACAGAAGGATCTAGATAGTTTGGGAGAGAGGTCCAGGAAATGGTTGATGGAATTCAATGTGAGCAAATGCGAGGTCTTGAACTTTTGAAAAAAGAATACAAGCATGGATTACTTTCTAAACGGTTAGAAAATTCATAAATCCAAAGTAGAAAGGGATCTGGGAGTACTAGTCAAGGATTCTCTAAAGGTAAGCATGCAGGTTGAATCCGTGATTAAGAAAGCGAATGCAATGTTGTCATTTATCTCAAGAGGGTTGGAATATAAAAGCACCGATGTGCTACTGAGACTTTATAAAGCTCTGGTTAGGCTCCATTTGGGGTACTGTGTCCAGTTTTGGTCACCACACCTCAGGAAGGACAGACTGGCACTGGAGCGTGTCCAGCGGAGATTCACACAGATGATCCCTGGAATGGTGGGTCTAACATACAAAGAACGGCTGAGGATCCTGGGATTGTATTCATTGGAGTTTAGAAGATTAAGGGGTGATCTAATAGAAACTTACAAGATAATACAAGGCTTGGAATGGGTAGACGCTAGGAAATTGTTTCAGTTAGGCGAGGAGACTAGGACCGGTGGACACAGCCTGAGAATTAGAGGGGGTAAATTCAGAACAGAAATATGGAGATATTTCTTCAGCCAGAGAGTGGTGGGCCTGGGGAATTCATTGCCGCAGAGTGCAGTGGAGGCCAGGACGCTAAATGTCTTCAAGACAGAGATTGATAAATTCTTGATGTCACAAGGAATTAAGGGCTATGGGGAGAATGCAGGTAAGTGGAGTTGAAATGCCCATCAGCCATGATTGAATGGCGGAGTGGTCTCGATGTGCTGAATGACCTTACTTCCACTCCTATGTCTTATGGTCTTATATTTATCTGAATTGAACTCCATTTGCCACCTCTCAGCCCAATTCTGCAGTTTATCCAAGTTCCCCTGCAACCTGTAACATTCTTCCACACTGTCCACCACTTCACCGACTTTACTGTCATCTGCAAACTTACTAATCCATCCACATTTGCCTGCGTCCAAGTAATTTCTCAAAATGACAAACAGCAGTGTGATGATTAACTACTGAACTGTCTGTTTGTTCATATAACACTCTCCAGTGCTCCTGGGCCTCACATTGTGACAGGACAGCGATCAGCAGAGGATGGAGAAAGCATTGATTCTGCTGTATGTATCGCTGATGGTAGCAGAGCCCATTACTGCTGCCGGGATGTCACTGGGAGGTAAGGAAGACTTTCAATAAGAAAGGTGAGCACAGAGCCCTTCCTGATGAAGGGCTCCAGCCCGAAACGTTTACTTCCCTGCTCCTCGGATGCTGCCTAACCTGCTATGCTTTTCCAGAACCACCCTCATCTTGACTCTGATCTCCAGTATCTGCCGTCCTCACCTTTGCCCTGTTAAATCACCCTCAATCCCATGCTACAGCATTTTCTCCAACAGCCTACCATGTGGAACCTTATCAAAGGCTTTACTGAAGTCCATGTATACCACGTCAAATGCCCTACCCTCATCCATATGCTTGGTCACCCTCTCAAAAAGGATCACTGGTCTATAATTACCTGGGTCACCTCTACAGCCTCTCATGAACAAGGGCACAGCATCTGCAATCCTCCAGTCCTCTGGTACTAAACCTGTAGATAATGATGACTCAAAGATCAAGACCAAAGCCTCCAACATATCCTCCAACATTTCCCAGAGAATCCTCGGATAAATCCCATCCAGCCCAGGGGACTTGTCAACTTTCACTCCTTCTAGAACGGATAACACCTCTTCCTTACTAACCTCGAACCTTTCCAGTCTAATATCTCATATCTCAATGTTCACTTCGACAATATTCGAGAAATATTTGTTTCGAATATCTCCGATCTCCACAGGGTCCACACATAACCTTTCACTTCTGTCTTTGACTGGGCCAAATATAGAGACGGGCAGATAGACAGGAACAAAAAGGAAAAGACAGGCAGAATAATCAGGGAGAGGCTGTTAGATAGAGACAGGCAGATAGACAGGAACAAAAAGGGAATACAGGCCGAATAATCAGGGAGAGGCTGTTAGATAGAGACAGGCAGCTAGACAGGAACAAAAAGGGAATACAGGCAGAATAATCAGAGATACCTGCTGAGACAGGGACAGATGAGGAAAGGTGCAAAATTACAGGAACTAACTGACAGAACCTTACAGAAACCCGGCGTCTGAGATGATCGGCAGACATGTAACGACTGATTGCTATCACTGGTTTATTCGGGGAAACAAGGAGAAATTTCCATGCAGTCAGCTCCCAAAGTTCACAACGAAGTATCTGTTGTTCTGATCCAGAGGTAGTTACTGATACCAGAGCACTGAGGGTCAATCTTGCGGTCTGCAACAAAGAATTGTTTGAGATTCGTGAAAGTTCAGACACCACAGAGATACAAAGAGGGGAACTGGGATTAGGCTGAGTTGGAGAATGAGGACATTTCCTTCCAAGACTGGTTAACTGGAATCTGCCGTGTGAAGGGGAGCTAGAAGCTCACTCAGTCGTGCCATGCAGCTTTGGAAATAGTTATGTCATCAGAAAGGATAGTCACCGCAGAATAACCAGGAAAAGAGAACTAATGCCATAGGCATAATATTCCAGTCTCTTTCAAACATCCAAAATGCATCATTTTCTGCTGAACTGCAATGGGTTTAAACACAGACAGATGCAGTTTTTCCCCATGCCAGGGATAGCCTCAACAAACAGCAGCCATTCCTAACTCTGAGTAAAACACTGCCACCATTTTAAAGATAGCTTTGTGCTTCTGTTGTCTGATGAGGAGATTTGGGAGATGTACCCAGACCACCTGGATCAAAGACAGGGACACTTCTACTGCACCATAAAAGCCCTCGGAAGCTTTCCCGGTTATTGTTAGGCCTTAAAGGGTAACCCAGTGGGTGGGAATCAGCTGGAGACTAATCTCTCCTCAGGGAGACAAAACCCAGCGATGCGAGGAGAAACAATCTCTGAGAAGTTTGGACAGCCGATCGATCTGTTAAATATTTACCTTGAACATGGATCTCACTGGCCAAAAGGCTCCAATCATACTCTCAGAGTCAACAAATGCTGCATTACCCCACAGTAAAGACTGAATGGTCAAATAGCAATCCCCCACACTGTAGACAGGGTGCACACACTGCTGTTCTGAAGGTGTCAGTGTTTACTGGACCTTTCAGAGAGGGTGAAAACTGGCAAGGACTTAACAAGCACAGAGTGTACTGAGAAAAATTTTAAAAATTACATTTGGTTGTGAACCAAAAAGCTGGAGCTGAGTTGCTATGTTATAATTTGGCCAATCAGTTTAAATTATAACAGAAGATATCAAAATCCAATCGAATTTGAATTTTAATGTTTTGATGACATCAAACCAATGAGATAATCCGATGTTTTAGGATATAAAAACCGGGCATTTTGAACAGTTAGCCAGAGCGGCAAAGAGCACTATCTTGCCTGTGGCCCCTCTCTCTGAGGTCACCCTTTTCATAATGAAGTCTGTGAAGCAGGAGACCAAAGAAAAGAAGACAGGAAGATACCAAGGGAAAAGCAACGACTGGCTGGCTAGGAAATTTAGGTTTTATTTAACTTAATTGGGGGGGGGGAGGGGGGTGTTTATCAGATCAGTATATTGTTGTAGAGGAGGTAAAATCTGGGAGCACATCATTTGTCCTCCTAAATGTTGCTGGAACAATCAGGTTAGCTTCCTATGATTTAACCTCTCTCCAATTCCCTTTCCAAGTTATCTCGGCCAAGTCAATGCTTAAATCAAATACTGTCCTGATCTGATGCCATTTGGAAATCCGAATCTCCTTCTGTCCTTCCTGCCTGGTGCTCACTGTGTGAGGGTCTGCCTGTTTCTCTCCCATTTTTCAGAACACATGGAAACCTCCACATACAGCAGTTGAATGCTGTGTGACTCAGCTCATTGTTGAGTTGGTCCATGGTAAATATAAACTACCCCAAGCCTTTCGATTCATATCCAGGCTGTAAGTCACTCCTGAGTATCTGTTACTCTATTATAAACACCCTGAGCCCCTCAATAAAATTCAAATTGAAATTGAGATCAATTTATCTCGGACTCTGTACATAAACCACCTCAAACCCTCAATCAGATTTCGATCTGTAATTCATTCCTGGGTATGTGTTATTCTCTATAAAAACTACCCCGAATCTCCTCGATTAGATTCCAACATGTAACTCACTCCCATATATCTACAATTCTGTTTCTGAAACACTCTAAATGATACAAATGGGATAAGCACAGTTCAGGAAAACTGGTCAGCATGGACCAGTTGGGCCGAAGGGCCTGTTTCCATGCCTATAATTTCCATCATCTCGATAACTCACTCCTGAATATTTGTTACTTTGTGTTAAAAAATCACCTTGAACCCTTAATTCTATTCCAGTCTTTAACAAACTCCTGGGTATCTGTCACTTTGTATGTAAATCACCCCAATGCCTCAAGTAGATTCCTGCCTGTAACTCACTTCTAGGCATCAGTTACTGTCTGCATAAATCACCCCCTACATCTTGATTAGATTCAAGTCTGTAACTCACTCCCTGGTAACTGTTACTCTGTATATAAAGTCTATACGCTGATACCCTCAATTAGATTCCTCTGTAATTCTCTTCTGATTCCCTGTTATTCTGTGTAAATCACCCTGAACTCAATTAAATTGCTCTCTGCAACTCAATTCCTGTTGCCCTGTCTGCAAATCCCCACTGAACCCTCGATTAAGTTCTAAGCTGTAACTTACTCTTGAGTATCTGTTATTCGATACACAAACCTCTTGAACAAATACGAAGTGGAAGAGTGAGTGAGAACAAGTGAGAGAGCGTAAATGTGCGTGTGTGTGCTGTGTAAGGGAGAGTCAGGATTTGTGAAAATGTGTGTGTGTGAGAACATGTGAGCGTGTATGAACATGTCGGTGTGAGTGTTTGTGTGTTACTGTTTGTTAATGTGTGTGTGCATGTCAGCTCATGTGTGAGATTGTGTGTCTGTGTGCAAATTAGAATTTGGAATTCAATCGTAGATTTATTGACATTCAATCTGTTCACTCCAATAGACACACACACAGGCCCGGTCTCTCTCGCTCATACAGGTATACTCACTCACAGTCAGAAAGACACACACACATACACACACACACACAGACATATTTGCCGGAAACATAGCAACAGAAGACAGACAGAGAGAGTTATACCTGGGAGTCACACTGGCAGCAGGAATATTCTGAGACAGAGCCTCAGCAATTATCCCCATGATCTGCCCAGTCCTCTGTGTCGGGGGGTTTAGGGACAGAGAATCTTACGTGTTAGTGTGGGACCAATGTTCAATATTTTCAAACTGTACTGATGTTGCCAGTCTCTCTTGTTGTTCCCTATTTATAAACTCAATGTCAGCACTGTGCTAAAATGAAATAGCTGCCGGGAACATACCGGTTAGACTATGTGTGGGAGAGAGCAGTAATGAGATGGTGTATGAGGGAGAGTGAGATTGTCAATGAGAGAGTTGGCAAGATTGAGTATGAGGGAGTGTGACATTGTGCATGACACAGAGAAAGAGATAGATTTTACACGAGAGCGATAGACATGGTGAGACTGTTTATGAGAGAGGGAGAGTGAGTCTGTGTATGAGAAAGGGCAAGAAACTGGGATTATGTATGAGACAGATGATGAGATTCTACATGAGAGAGAGAGAGAAAAAAATAGTGAGATTGTGCATGAGAGAGTGTGTATCGGGTTAATAGTTATTCTGCATATAAAACATCCCAATTTCAATTGCATTCCAGTCTGACCCTCATTCATCAGTACCTATTCTTCTACAAATAACCACCCTGACCCCCTCGATAAAATTCCAGCCTGTAATCCCTTCCCTTTATCCGTTGTTGTAAATATACACCCCCTCCCCCCCCAATCACCTCCATCAGATTCCAGTCAGTAACTCACCCCTGGGTATTTGTTATTTTATGTGTAAATCACCATGAAACCTTCAATTAGATTCCAGCCAGTATCTCACTATTGAGTATCTTAACTCCGACATACAAACACCCCAAACTTCTCAATTTGATTGAAACCCCCCCCCCCCCCCGATTATTATTTAGTCAATAGTTGAACCACACTGAACTCCTTGACTATACTCTAATCTGTAACTCACTCACTGGTACCTGTAACTCTCTATATAAAGTCCCCCTAATCCCTCAATTAGATTTTAGACTGAAACTCACTCCCCATAAACTCACTGAGACCATTCATGTAATTCCAGCCTGTAATTCAGTATAAACTCAACGGGTGAATATTAAATTGGGAGCAGGAACAGAGAAAGCTGGAGTTTAATTTCTGCTACATTCTGTTTCTCCAGAAACATTAATTTGATGGAGTGCAGCGGTTTAATAAGGCAGCTCCCTCCCACCTTCCCAAGGGCTGATGGGAATGGGGGATAAATGCTGGGCCCAGCCAGTGATACTCACATCCCAGGAACGAATGAAAACAACAATCCCTTTGCCTTCCTGGTCACTCACTGCCCCTGCAGACTGAGTCTGCAGACACAGCAAGGCTTCCTCACTTCCCTCGTCCCATGTCCTGGTCATCATTGGCAAACCATCCTCATATCTGGTAACACAAACACTTTAGCTTTTTATGATTTGTGGGCAATGATCCAGAAAATAATATTTAATACTAAATAAGTACTGGGGTACAGGAGTACCAGACCCTGGTTTCTCTCTCTCTCTCTCTCTCTCTCTCTCACACACACACACACACACACACACACACACACACACACACACACACACACACACACACACACACACAGTTACTGAGGGACAAGGAATGACTAAATAATATTAGCATTTTCAAATATTGAAGCTCCATTGAACAATCCCAGAGGGATTGATTGGAACAGTGCACAGGGAGCTTTACTGTGTATCTACCCCCATCCTATCCCTGCCCTGAGAATATTTGATGGGAACAGTGTAGGGGATCTTTATTTTGGAACATAGGAACAGGAGGAGGTCATTCAGCCCCTCGATCCTGTCCCATCATTCAATGGGATCATGGCTGATCTGTGGCCTAACTCCACATTCCTTCCTTTGGCCCATATCCCTCAATATCTTCACTGAACAAACATGTATCTCTCTCTGATTTAACCTGAACGACTGATCCAGCATCCACTGCTGTTTGTGGAAGAGAGTCCCAAACCTCTCCCACCCTTTGTGTGTCAAAGTGCTTCCTACCATCTCTCCTGAACGTTCTGGGCCCTCATTCTCAGACTCTGCTCCCTCTCGGTCTAGAATCTCCAACCAGTGGGAATTGTTGATATTGATCGATCCTGTCTCATCCTGTTTATACCTTGAAGGCTTTGATCAGATCACCCCTTAACTTGCTCAATTCTGGAGGAAAACGGCCTCATTTGTCGAGTGCCCCCGCAGAATGTAACCCCGGAGCTCCAGGATCATTCTTGTAAACCTCCTTTGTGTTCCCTCTCTGTACTCCAACCTGATACCCACATACTTGCTGACACTAAACTCCATCTAACACAGCTTTGCCCATTCACCCAGTCTATCAATATCCCTTTGTAATGTTAAGGTATCATCTGCACTGTCTACAATGCTGCCTAACTTTGTACCTAACCCCATGCTGTCCCTATCCTGTGTGTGTTTGATAGGAACAGTGCAGAAGGATCTTTACTCTGTATCTAACCCAATGCTGTACCTGTCCTGAGAGTATTTGATGTGGACAGAGAGGAAAGAGATTTATTTTGTATTTAGTCCCATGCTGTTCCTATCCTGGGAGTGTTCAATATGGACAGTATGGATAGATTTTTATCCTACATCTAGCCCCATTCTCTCCAGACTCTGGGAGATTCAGCTGGAGAAAGTGTAGAGGGACACATCCACTGTATCTAACCCAGTGATGGAACTGCTCTGACTGCGTTTGATGTGAACAGGGTGGGGGAAGTGACAGATTTAATCAGTACCTAATGCCACACTGAACATGACCTGGGAATTTGAAATGCTGCAGTGTAGAGGGAGGTTTACTCAGTATCTGACCCCATTCTCTACCTGCCCTGGGGATTTGAATGGGGACAGTTTAATGGGAGCTTTACGCTGTATGGAACACTATGCTCCCTCTGCCCTGGGAGTGTTTGCTGGGAACACTGTCTAACCTCTGTGATATGGATCCTATGAAGATTGATGGGAGACAGTGTAAATGGAATTGTCAGGGTCCAATTCCTTCACATGGATGAGAGAAATTCTCCAATTGGAATTGTGAGGAAAATTGATGCCCGTGGGACTGAAGGGTCAGTAACAGAATGAATACGCCATCGGTTCAGAGACAGGAGACAGGATAGAGGGGAATGAGGGTGTCAGACTGGAGGGAGCTACAGGCGCATACAAGTTGGGAACTGTTTTCAGTAAAAGGCAATTGATCCCAGGTCACTGCAGAGTGTAATAATCTGATGCCTTTCCCTCACTATCCTCCTCAAATCCCTGGTAAGATCTGCTCCCACACCATGTTCCATCCTAAGTGCTGACTGTATTAGATACATTAATACATTGGCGTTGGGGGGGGGGGGTGCTTTTAACACTGGGATCATGATGTGTAAGTTGCCTTCAAAATGCTTTCACTCCCCTCCTTTCAATTAATCTTTTCTGTTTTTTTATCCTGAGGAACTTTGCTTTGGAAAGCTGCAACGTGAAGATCCAAAATGTTAGAGGTCAGGAAAGAACCTCTAGAGGGGGAGCACGGGACTGAGGCCTAGTCGACAGGCTGCACCACGTGGAGCTCACGTGAGTTGTGTGTTTATTTACCCTGAGGGTTAATCTCCTCTGGGGGACCCTGGGTTTTAGGGGCCTCTGGGTAACTGGCTCCTGTCAGATTGGGGCCCTGATGTTTTTAAAACTGGTTTAAAGTTTGGGGTTAACGTAAGCGGGCCCTGGGATTTGACACAAACATATCAATTCCCAGTGAGTGTCTAACAGACAGAACTCCCCAAGGAGAGAATTAAAACCTTAAATGGGAAACTCCCTCCAAAGACTTGTTCTAATGTCAGAGTAATGTGGGATGTGTACAGGCCTGGGTGATCAAATGTGGTAATTGCATAAATAAGATGCAGGTTGGTCAGTTCAATTCAATTCCCTGAGTATCTGGGGGGGAGATCTTTCTCTTTCTTTCTCTGTCCACTCTCTCAAACCCTCTCCAGCTTTCTTTTTTTGTTTTTTCAAACAAATAAAACAGTCGCAAACTCAGCAATGTGACTCGTGGTTATTTGAGGTGGGAGAGATGGAAATATTTTGCAACACAAGGTGATTGTTTCTGAGACAACGGGGTAAATAAACACAAGGTACAGACAGAGAGAGAGTGTGGGAAGGAGGGAGCGATAGAGGGATAAGATGTATCTTTGTAGCTGACTATCAGCAAACAGAGCCCAGGCCCTGTAGACAGGTTTCTGTGATGTGTAAGGGGCAACCCGCAGGCTGAGAGGTGCATAGCAAGAACCCATCAGGAACAGGGTGTAGGCCCACTGAGGGATTTCCTGTACACCCTGACAGAACACTTCCCACCCACCCACACCATCTCCAGAACTGTCCCCAAAGCACCCATCCCCTCTCTCTCTCTCTCTCTCACACACACACAGAGGGGCTGACATTGGAATTCACAGCACAGCAGGATCCCACCGGCCCATGCTGAGGGACACTGTGAGGGTGTCTGTACCTTCACCATCCACATTCAGAACCACCCCCCACCCTCCGGCCTGAATTTGGGAAGTGTGGCCCACTGCTACTGGAAAGGAAAAGGATGAAGGCTGTTCCCGCACAGCAAGATCCCACAGACTGCAGTGTGGAAACAGGCCTCCCTGTTAAGTTACCAACAAATGCTAACCTCTCCAATTTCAACTCCGGGGCTGGATGGAGAGACAGGGAAATTCAGCCCACCCCCAACCTCTCCTGTCACCCTCAGCTCCTCAGTAAGCTACATTCGAGTGGCACCTACACCTTCCATTGAACCCTCACCGCCCCGTAATTCTGTCAAAAACACAGATATGGCTGTCCAATGATCACAAAGCCTCACACAGGCTCAGGCCTCCTGACCTACCCATCCTCCCCACCCCCAACACAATCCCCCAGAATGTGCTAAAGTTGTAATGCAGGACAGCGCACAGCAAGATCCCACATGCAGTCTCACTATGTTCCAATAGGAACACATCACACACACACACAGTTAGAACCCAGAGGCTGCACCATCTCTGTGTGTATCTCTCTGTCTGTCTCGTTCTCTCTATCCCAGGCTGCCATCTTCACTCCTGCACTTTCAATGTTCAATATCTGAACACTGGAGACCCCCACCTCCCCACCTCCAGCCCTTGTGTCTATTCACTGACCCCACATCACCAACCCCCCTCCCCACCTCCAGCCCTCTGATCCCACTCCCATCCTTCCCTTTCCATGCTCTCCCTGCCTCCATCTCTCTTTCCCCACACTCTCTCCGATTCCAGCCTCTGTCTCTGAAATGTGGTCGTTCCCATCGTTTTGTAAACCTGACCCGTCACATCGCAGCCTTGAGGGTTTAAAATGATGGGACAGTCTGGTGAGATTGAGGGGGTCAGGGGACAGACCCAGAGTCAGGAATGGTGATGGAGAGAGGGAACGAGGGAGACAGAGAGAGAAAGGCAGAAAGAAAGACTCAGACTATGGGCAGAGAGAAAGGGAGGGAGACCCAGACTGAGGGAGGTGGAGAGAGAAAGAGATGGACAGAGCAAGAGACAGAGAGACAAAAGAAATGTAAACTCCAAGCCTCTGTAAAAAATGAGGTCCGCAGATGCTGGAGATCACAGCTGAAAATGTGTTGCTGGTTAAAGCATAGCAGGTTAGGCAGCATCCAAGGAATAGGAAATTTGACGTTTCGGGCATAAGCCCTTCATCGGGAATGAGGAGAGTGTGCCAAGCAGGCTAAGATAAACTCCAAACTAAAGGAGTTGCCATGGGCACCCGCATGGGCCCCAGCTATGCCTGTCTCTTCGTAGGATATGTGGAACAGTCCATCTTCCGCAACTACACTGGCACCACCCCCCACCTTTTCCTCCGCTACATCGATGACTGTATCGGCGCTGCCTCGTGCTCCCACGAGGATGTTGAACAGTTCATCAACTTTACTAACACCTTCCATCCCGACCTCAAATTCACCTGGACTGTCTCAGACTCCTCCCTCCCCTTCCTAGACCTTTCCATTTCTATCTCGGGCGACCGACTCAACACAGACATCTACTATAAACCGACTGACTCCCACAGCTACCTGGACTACACCTCCTCCCACCCTGCCCCCTGTAAAAACTCCATCCCATATTCCCAATTCCTTTGTCTCCGCCGCATCTGCTCCCAGGAGGACCAGTTCCAACACCGCACAGCCCAGATGGCCTCCTTCTTCAAGGACCGCAGATTCCCCCCAGACGTGATGCCCTCCTCCACATCTCCTCCACTTCCCGCTCCTCCGCCCTTGAGCCCCGCTCCTCCAACCGCCACCAAGACAGAACCCCACTGGTTCTCACCTACCACCCCACCAACCTCCGTATACAACGTATCATCCACCGTCATTTCTGCCACCTCCAAACGGACCCCACCACCAGGGATATATTTCCCTCCCCTCCCCTATCAGCGTTCCGCAAAGACCACTCCCTTTGTGACTCCCTCGTCAGGTCCACACCCCCCACCAACCTAACCTCCACTCACGGCACCTTCCCCTGCAACCACAGGAAATGTAAAACTTGCGCCCACACCTCCACACTCACTTCCCTCCAAGGCCCCAAGGGATCCTTCCATATCCGCCACAAGTTCACCTGTACCTCCACACACATCATCTATTGCATCCACTGCACCCGATGTGGCCTCCTCTATATTGGGGAGACGGGCCGCTTACTTGCGGAACGCTTCAGAGAATACCTCAGGGACGCCCGGACCAACCAACCCAACCACCCCGTGGCTCAACACTTTAACTCTCCCTCCCACTCCACCGAGGACATGCAGGTCCTTGGACTCCTCCACCGGCAGAACATAACAACACGACGGCTGGAGGAGGAGCGCCTCATCTTCCGCCTGGGAACCCTCCCACCACAAGGAATGAACTCAGATTTCTCCAGTTTCCTCATTTCCCCTCCCCCCACCTTGTCTCAGTCGGTTCCCTCAACTCAGCACCGCCCTCCTAACCTGCAATCTTCTTCCTGACCTCTCCGCCCCCACCCCACTCCGGCCTATCACCCTTACCTAGACCTCCTTCCACCTATCACATCTCCATCTCCCCTCCCCCAAGTCCCTCCTCCCTACCTTTTATCTTAGCCTGCTTGGCACACTCTCCTCATTCCTGATGAAGGGCTTATGCCCGAAACGTTGAATTTCCTATTCCTTGGATGCTCTTTAACCTGCTGTGCTTTAACCAGCAACACATTTTCAGCTCCAAGGTTCTGTAAACTGCATTTTGACAAAGAATCCTTTGTTGCAATGTGAGAGACTCTGCAGGTGATTTGAGACACAGCAAGATCCCACAAGTTGCAGCGTGACCGCAGACAGATTGTGTGTTTCACTGACGCTGGTTAAGGGTTCGATTCTGGCTCCAGGATAACAAAGATCCTGCCGTTTGACAAATTCATACCACTTCCTACGTTCTCTCTCTCTCTCTCTTTCTCATGCTCTCTCGCTCCACCCCTCACTTAATCTTTTTCTCTCTCTCTCTGATTTAATCTTGGACTTAGTAATCGTTACCTCACCTTTTAAAAGACAGTAGCGTTTATATGTGACAATATTCCCTTTTATAAACCGGGGCACCGTTTCCCAGCTGTCTCTGTGCCAGCAATGCTGTGGGCCATTGATGCACAGGGAGATCCCACAGGGTACTCCCTTCCTGCTCCAGAATGTGCTCCAATCCCACTTTCTATCCAACAAGAGGCTGTGGATTTCTTTAGGACTCCTTTTTATGAAAAGTCACCTTCTCCATCCCAGGTTTTAATTTTGAGGATGGAACTCTCTTGAAGGAAGTGATTGGAGCTGGGCGGTGATGGGATATTAGAGGGCCCTGTCTCTCCCAGATCCTGTCTCCCTTTCCCAGCCCAGCTACAAAGACACATTTTATCCCTCTATCGCTCCCTTCTTCCCACACACTCTCTCTCTCTGTCTGCATCTTGTGTTTTTACCCCTTTTTCTCAAACACAATCACCTTGTGCTGCAAACTATTTCCATCTCCCCTACTTCAAATAACCACGAGTCACATTGTTGTGTGTGAGACGGTTTTATTTGCTTGAAAAATCATAAAAAGAAAGCTGGAGAGGGTTCGAAAGAGAAAGAGAGACGGAGTGATCCCCTCCCAGGGAATTGAATTGAAATGGCCAACCTGTGTCTTATTTAGGTAAACTATATTTTGACACAGAGCCACTTGTTGCAATGTGGGAGACTCTGCAGGTGATTTTAGACACAGCAAGATTCCACAAGTAGCCTGTACACATCCCACATTACTCTGACATTAGAACAAGTCTTTGGAGGGATTTTCTCCTTTAAGGTTTTAATTCTCTCCTTGGAGAGTCCTGTCTGTCAGACACTGGGGATTGATGTGTTTGTATCAAATCCAAGGCCCCAGTTACTTTAACCCCAGGCTTCAAACCTGTTTTAAAATACAACAGGGCCATAATCTGACAGGAGCCAGTTACCCAGAGGCCGCTAAGACCCAGGCTCCCCCAGAGGAGATTAAACCTCGGGGTAAATAAACACACAACTCACATGGGCCCCCACGGGGTGCAGCCTGTCGACCAGGCCTCAGGACCGTGTCCTCTCTGTGGCGAAAGTTCCTGTTCAAAGGTCTCCTGATCCTAAAGTTTCTCTCTTTGAATCTTCAAGTGGCCAGCAAGATCCCTTGGGAGGAAAGAGACAGCATTAGTTAAAAGGCAAAGGTGGAAAATCATTACAAAGAGATAGCACAGTAAGATCCCAGGTTTTCCTGTCTCAGTGACACAGACAATCAGCAACATCTAAAACACAAACATATCGGGCGATGAGCTGAGTTTTCATGCTAAATCCTTGAAAAAACTTTGAAATGATGGATTAGCTGATTAAAACATTCACTGCCTGCAGTGACAGTATTGGGGCAGGTGGTGCACAGCAAGATCCCACATAGTACAATGCAGCAGCAGCTAATTACTCTGATCATTTCCCCCTCTGTGATGCTGCTTCTTTTGAATTATTTCCTGTCACCCCAGAATCAAACATTACAGCGATTTCACAATCTCAAAATGCCTCTCCCTCTCTCTCCCCTTCCGTTTCCCCTGCTCTCTCAATTTCATCCTTCGGGGAGTCCTGCCTCTCAGATCCTGGGGATGGACATACCTTAACCCCAGGCTTCAAAATGATTTTTAAAATGACAGGGCCATAACCCGACAGGAGCCAGATGCCCTAAAACCCAGGAACCCCAGAGGAGCTTAAACCTCGAAGTAAATAAACACACAACTCACTCTGGCCCCCATGGGATGCAGACTGTCGACCAGTCCACACCAACCCTCTGGAGAGTAACCCACACAGATCAATTTCTCTCTGACTAATGTACCTAACACTTTGGGCAATTGAGCATGGCCAATCCACCTGACCTACACATCTTTGGACTGGGGGAGGAAACCGGAGTACCTGGAGGAAACCCACACAGACACGGGGAGAATGTGCAACATTCTGGTATCCAACTCAGAGATAAGTGGGCAACATCAACACACTGGTTTGCACACTGAGCAAATCCTTTCAGGTGCTGTCTTTCACAACAACAGAGACAGACCTGCCATTAGATAGCAACTTTAAACTCAAGAAATTCCAATACAATCTGTGATAGTGACCGGATAATCTATTATTTCCATTAAAAAAATCATAGAATCAATCCAGTGTGGGAACAGACCCTTCGGCCCAACAAGTCCACACTGAACCTCCAAAGAGCAACCTACCCACTGGACTGTATTCAGTAAAAGACAATTATTCCCAGGTCACTGCAGAGTGTAATAATCTGATGCCTTTCCCTCACTATCCCCATCCAATCCCTGGTAAGATCTGCTCCCACACCATGTTCCACCCTAACTGCTGACTGTGTTAGATACATTCATACATTGGGGATGGGTGGGAGTGCTTTTAAACCTGGGATCTTGCAGTGTAACTTGCCTTCAAAATGCTCTCATTGCCCCTTTCAACTAACCTTTTCTCTCTTTTACCCGAGGAATTTTGGTTGGGAAAGCTGCAACATGAAGATCCAAAATGTTCGGGCTGAGGAAAGCCTTTGCCAAGCTCCAGAGGGGGACATGGTTCTGAGGCCTGAGGCCTGGTCGACAGGCTGCATCCCGAGGGGGTGACATGGATTGTGTGTTTATTTACCCAGAGGTTTAATCCCCTCTGGGGTTCCAGGGTTTTAGTGTCTCTGGTTAACTGGCTCCTGTCAGGTTGCAGCCCTGTCATTTTTAAACCATGTTTGAAGCCTGGGGTTAAAGTATATCAATTCTCAGGATCTGAGAGGCAGGACTCCCCTGAGGGAGAAATTAAAACCCAAATGATGTGACCCTCTCTAAAGACTTGTCATAAAGTCAGCGTAATGTGGGTTATAGAGACAGCAGGATGAGAAAATTCGACAGTGACAGAGAAAGAGAGTGAGAGAAAGGTTTGGAAAATTGAGAGAGCAGGGGAAACAGAAGGGAAGAAAGAAGGAGAGGCATTTTGAGATTGTGAAATCGCTGTAATGTTTGATTCTGGGGTGACAGGAAATAATTAACCTGAAGCAGCATCACAGAGGGGGAAAAGTGATCAGAGTAATTAGCTGCTGCTGCATTGTACCATGTGGGATCTTGCTGTGCCCCAGCTGCCCCAATACTGTCACTGCAGGCAGTGAGTGTTTTAATCAGCTAACCCGTCATTTCAAAGTCTTTCCAAGGCTTTGGCATGGAAACTCAGCTCATCGCCCGATATGTTTGTGTTTGGATGTTGCTGAGAAATTGTCTGTGTCACTGAGAGAGGAAAATCTGGGATCTTGCTGTGCTATCTCTCTGTAATGATTTTCCTCCTTTGCTTTTCAACTAATAGTGTCGCTTTCCTACCAAGGAATCTCGCTGGCCACTTGAACATTGAAAGAGAGAAACTTTAGGATCAGGAGACCTTTGAACAAGAGCTTTCTCCAGAGGGACATGGTCCTGAGGCCTGAGGCCTGGTTGACAGGCTGCACCCCATGGGGGGGCCATGTGATTTGTGTGTTTATTTACCCCGATGTTTAATCTCCTCTGGGTGAGCCTGGGTCTTAGGGGCCTCTGGTTAACTGGCTCCTGTCAGATTATGGCCCTGTCATTTTAAAAACAAATTTGAAGCCTGGGGCTAAAGTAACCAGGGTCCTGGGATTTGACACAAACACATCAATCCCCAGTGAGTGTCTGCCAGGCAGGACTCCCCCAAAGAGGGAAGTAAAACCTAAATGAGAAACTCTATCCAAAAACTTGTTCTAATATCATAGTAATACTACTTGTGGGATCTTGCTGTGTCTCAAACCACCTGCAGAGTGTCCTACGTTGCAGCAAGGGTGACTAAATGTGATAATCACAGAGACAAGACCCAGGTTGGCCCAATCCCTGAGTATCTGGGAGGGGATCTCTCTCTCTCTCTCTCTGTCCCCTCTCTCACACCCTCCCCAGCTTTCTTTTGTTGATTTTTCAAACCAATAAAACCGTCCCACACACAGCAATGTGACTCGTGGTTATTTGAAGTGGGAGAGATAGAAATATTTTGCAGCACAAGGTAATTGTTTTTGAGACAACGGGGTAAAAAACACAAGATACAGACAGAGAGAGAGTGTGTGGGAAGGAGGGAGGGATACAGGGATAAGATGTGTCTTTGTAGTTGGGCTGGGAAAGGGAGACAGGATCTGGAGGAAGGGGGGAGAGAACAGGGCTGTCCAATATCCCATCACCGTCCAGCTCCAATCACTTCCTTCTAGAAAGTACTGTCCACAAAATTAAATCCTGGGATGGATGAAGTGATTCCTTAAACAAGATTCCCAAAGAAATCCACAGCCTCCTGTCGGATGTAAAGTGGGACTTGGAGCACATTAGCTTAGATTACTTACAGTGTGGAAACAGGCCCTTCGGCCCAACGAGTCCACACCGACCCGCCGAAGCGCAACCCACCCATACCCTTATATTTACCCCTTACCTAACACTATGGGCAATTTACCATGGCCAATTCACCTGATCCGCACATCTTTGGACTATGGGAGGAAACCGGAGCACCCGGAGGAAACCCACGCAGACACGGGGAGAACGTGCAAACTCCACACAGTCAGTCGCCTGAGTCGGGAAATGAACCCAGGTCTCAGGCGCTGTGAGACAGCAGTGCTAACCACTGTGCCACCGTGCCGCCTACAAAGCGTGTCCCTCTGAAGCACGAAGGGGACTACCCTGTGGGATCGCACTGTGCATCAATGGCCCACTCTATGACTTGTCATCATTTTAATGGGGAGGGGTGTGGAGGACAGGATGTGGGATTCCAGGCAGGGAGATACTGACAGAGAGAGACTCATGATCAGAAACCGGATTTAGAAAGTGCTGGTATTATTGGGATCTTGCTGTGTGAAAATTACATGGGGGGCATTTTACTTGTGGAGCGGTTGTTGTGGGGAGGGGTTGTTGCTGGGGGATGGCAGTAGTTCTGGCAGGGGGTAAAGAAGAGGAAATACCCCAGGTATGCCACACCCCAGCTGCCTGTGGGATCTTGCTGTACGCCCCTCAGCCTGCGGGTTGTCCCTTACACATCACAGGAGCCTGTCTATAGGGGCTGGGCTCTGCTTGTTGATGGCCTGATAGTGGGTGGGGTGTATCATCCCTCCTTTCCCTAGCCCAGACACCCCCACCTCTCCTCCCCCTTCCCCCACAATGTGATAGTGACAGGGCTAGTGTATACAGGGTGGGGAGATGGGAACACACTTTAAATGGGAGGGAGGAGGGGAGGGCATTTCAATCAGAACATAAGGGAAATGGAGAGAGAGAGAGAGAGAGAGAGAGAGAGAGACCAATCCATTCTCGTGAGCAGGAGAAAGCTGAGCGGAGAGATGGAGAGGGGGATAGGGACGAGATGGAGAGGGGGATAGGGACAGGGAGAGAGGGGAGAGAGAGAGAGATGGGAGAGAAGACAGAGAATGAGAGGGAGACAGAGGGAATGAGTGAAGGAGAGACAGAGAGAGTTAGGGAAGGAGGTAGAGAGGGAGGCCAGAGAGCAAGAGAGAGAGAGGAGTGAAAGAGAGAGGTGACTGTATCAGTGGAAAGTTGAATGTTAATATCATGTAGAAACAGCCCCAATCCCAGACAGAGTGTGGGTCACGGGGATGTGAATGGGAGTGGGATAGAGGGGACATCAGTCCTGCCTCTTGTGATATTTTTTACCATCGGTTTGTCAGAGAAGCAGCTGGAGGGGGCAGGTTAAACACGGGGGAGGGACGGGATCCAGGCTCTGAGACTGACTCCCTTCCATCGAGTCTCAGAAAATAAACCCTTGGGGTGGGGGCTCAGTCAGAAAGCATTTACCCCCTGGGTCCCAGTGAAATCTGTTCCCATTCTCTGGGTTTAAAACCAGCGGGAAGTGCTGATAAAATGGGGAGCTGTGGGAAGTCACTCAGTGATGGGATTTTATTTGTTTCTCTTGAGTTTGTGATTCAAAAGATCTTAGCTTTGATTTAATCAATTTCCATCTCTCTCTCTCTCTCACACATACATGCCCCTCCCCTCAAACAGAAACACTGGGACAGTCCTGAGGCAGTTTGACACCTTCCTGTTCCCGTTCTCTGGGTTTAATATCAGGGGCTGTGCTGGGAAAGGGAGAGATTGTGGAAGGCAGAGAGCGATGGGATCTTGCTGTGCTTTTGGTGCCACTGTTTTATTTTAATCAATTTTCATTTCGCTCTCAGTCTCTCCCCCCAAGGAGGGGATTTGGTCCGGGAGCTGAAACTTGGACAGTGCAGAGACAGAGAGAATCCAATCATTCTGCCGTGAGGAATCATCAGACAAGAGCTGGAACCAGAGAGAGAATAATCAGAAACTGTTCTGTCTCCTTGTTGTTCATTCACAGAGACACACACAACACGCACACACAGACACACACACACACACACACACACACACAGACACACACACACAGACACACCCGGGGAAAAGAATTGTGGGGTTCAGGCCGTCTCTGTGATTTTTACCATAAGGGGTGAGCTCTGGGCTGGGGGTGGGGAGACAGAGGGGCAAAAGGGTTGGAGAGAGAGTTGCTGCACAGTCCGATCCCACAAACGTCACTGCCTCCATCTCTCACTGCAGCTCCCATCTTCATTCCCGTGTTCCCTCTCTCTCTTCCCCACAACTTTCCTTCAATCCCCAACTCGCCCCATCTTTCCCATCTCCATCCTGTTCCCATTTCCCCGGAGATTCCCTTCCTACAACAATCTGTCTCCTCACTCTCTTTCCTGGAATTGTTTAATCATTCAGGCATTCCCAATCTCCAGCTTCCCTGCTCCCCTCTCTCCATACTTTTCATTCACAGCCCTGTGGGATCTTGCTGTTAGTGGCGGAGGATCTTTCTATTCTGCCTTACACCATCATGCTCTCTCTCCTCCTCTGGCCATCTGTCTCTCTTTGGGATCTCTCTATGTCAGTCTCTCTCTCTCCCCACCCCCCCACCCCCCCCTGGGCTTTTTTGCTTTCCCTTCATCTGTTTTTTTCTCTCTCTTCCCCCTGTTAGTTCTCTCTCCTCCCCCTGTTAGTTCTCTCTCCCTCATTCCCCTTCCCCCCACTAGGTATTTGGTTATTCTGCTTTCTGTCTTTCATTCTCTTTGTCTCACTGAGTTTTATTCTCTCCACCATCCCCCCTCCTCCACAACCTGTCCCTCTCTCCCCACCATTCCCCACTCCCTCCCTGTTTTCCTGTCCCAGAGGGTGATTTGGACTCTGTGCCATGTGGTCATTAACACAGTGGCATCTCACTGTTCCCAGGGACACCTGTTGTTGTACAAACTGTGGGGTGGGAGGGGAAGTAAAGCCCCTTTCTCAGACAGGGGTGCAGTGGGGCCACGGGAAGCCTGGGGACTGGGATCATGCTGTGCATGAAGACACACACAGTTGGATGGCCGGTCAGTATCGTCATATGATCCCCGGGCTCCCACCCCCTCCAGCTCGGCCTGGCGGTGGTGAGGGAGGGTGGGGAATTGTACACAGTGGAGACATGTGGGGGGGGGCGAATAAAGTAAGGATGGGGGGGAAGGAGGGGGGTGGAAGAGAGGTTGGAAGGAGTTTTTTTCCGATTCTGATGCTCGCTTAGAAATATTAAGAATGTGAGTGAGGATGCTGCCTTGCTGAATACCAGACAATGTGTTGAGCTTCCCCTCCTGTTCATATTCTGCCGCTTCCGGGTTTAAACGATGCGCGTGCGCAGAGCCAGGCCCCACCCCACGCGGGCCCGCGCACTGTCAGTTAAACACTGCGTGCATCCTCAGGGCGGGCCTTAGCTCTCTCTCCGGCTCCCATTGGTCAGAGCACCTGTCCATCTCGTGGCTGTGACCAATAGAAAGGTGAGTTCCCAGCTCGGGGTGGGTGCCTGCAGGTGAATGTGGATTTAAAGAGAAATGAAGAGCATAAGGACATAGGAGCAGGAATGAGGCCGTTCAGCCCATCGAGTCTCTGCTTCCTTATTCAATCACAGCTGATAAGGTTCTCAACTCCATTCTCCTGGTAAACCTTGATTCCCCCCCTTTACAATGAAGAACCTATCTATCTCAGTGTTAAATATACTCAGGCAGCTGGGCCTCCCCAGCCTTCAGTGGGAATGAATTCCACAGATTCCCCACTCTCTGGATCAACAAGTTTCTCCTTATCTCTGTTCTAAGAGCTCTTCCCTTTACTCTGAGGCTGTGCCATTGCGACCCGGTCTCTCCGACCAAATGGAAACATCTTCCCAACATCCGCTCTGTCCAGGCCATTCAGTATTCTGTAAGTTTCTATTAGATCCCCCAGCCCCTCATCCTTCTGAACACCATTGAGTATAGACGCAGAGTCCTCACACATTCCTCATGTGTTAAGCTTTTCATCACTGGGACCGTTCTCGTGAACCTCCTCTGAACACATTCCAGGGTCAGTACATCCTTCCTGAGATATGGGACCCAAAACCGTGTACAATTCTCCAAATGTGGTCTGACCCGAGCTTTATAGAGCCGCAGAAATACATCCCTGCTTTTATAATCAAGTACTCTCAAAATAAATGCCATCATTGCATTTACCTTCCTAACTGGTGGGTGGCACGGTGGCACAGTGGTTAGCACTGCTGCCTCACAGCACCAGGGACCTGGGTTCAATTCCCGCCTCAGGTGACTGACTGTGTGGAGTTTGCACGTTCTCCCCGTGTCTGCATGGGTTTCCTCCGGGTGCTCCGGTTTCCTCCCACAGTCCAAAGATGTGCGGGTCAGGTGAATTGGCCCTGCTAAATTGCCCATAGTGTTAGGTAAGGGGTATATGTTGGGGTATGGGTGGGTTGCGCTTCGGCGGGTCGGTGTGGACTTGTTGGGCCGAAGGGCCTGTTTCCACACTGTAAGTAATCTAAAAAAAAAACTACTGACCCAACCTACAAGTTTACCTGAGAGAATTCTGGACGGGAACTCCCAAGTCTCTCTGCAATTCAGATTTCTGAATTTTCTCCCCATTTAGAAAATAGTCCACGTCTCTCTGCCTCTATTCCTCTGATAAAAGTGTATGACCTTATACTTTCCCACATTGTAGGAGGAGGATGAGGGAGAGAGGAGGAGGAGAGAGTGGGAAGGGGGGAGGAAAGACGAGGGAGGATGCGGAGAGGGTAGGGGAAGGGGAAAGGTAGTTGGGGGAACAAGGGAAGGTATTCAGTGGGGGTGAAGGAGTGGGAAAGAGAAGGAAGGAGAGGGTGAAGGAATGTGGGGAAGGGGATAAGGGGGGGAAGGAATGGAGAGGGGTGAGGGATGAGAGGGGAGAAAGGAGGGGGAGAAAGGAGGGGGAAGGAGAGGAGAGAAAAGATGGGGGAAAGGAGAGGGGAGAAAGGAGGGGGGAAGGAGAGGTGAGAAAGGAGGGGGGAATGAGAGTGGGAGAATGGTGGGGGAAATGAGAGAGGGTGGGGGAAGGAAAGGAGAGAGGGTGGGGAAAGGAGAGGGGAGAACACTGGGGGGAAGGAGACAGGAGGAAGGAGAGGGGGCAGGGAAGGAGAGGGGGTGGGAAAAGGAGAGGAGGTGGGGAAAGGAGAGGGAAGAACGGTGGGGGAAGGAGAGGGGAGAAAGGAGGGTGGAAGGAGAGGGGGAAGGAAAGGAGAGGGAGTGGGAAAAGGAGAGGGGAGAACGGTGGGGGGAAGGAGAGGGGAAGAAGCAGGGTGGAAGGAGGGAGGGAGGAGAGGCTGGTAAAAGAGAGAGGGGAAGGAGGGAATGAGAGGGTAGAAGGAGAGAGGGGCGGAAGGGGAAAAGGAGGGGGCAGGCAAAAGGAGGGGAGGGAAGGGGAGCAGGAAGGAGAGGGGGAAGGAGAAGGGGGAAGGGAGGAAGGAGGGAGTAGGGAGAAGAAGAGAGTGGGGGAAGGAGAGGGGTGGAAGAAGAGAAGGGAAAGGAAGGGTGGAAGGAGGGGGCGAAGTATGGGTGGAAAGAAAGGGGGAAGGAGGGGATCGAGGGGAGAAGGAGAGGGGGCAAGGATATGGGGAAAGGAGAGGGAAAGAAGTTTGTGTGAGTAGAGGGGGAAGGAGAAGGGCATGGAAGAGAGGGGGAAGGGGCCAAGAGACGGGTAAAAGAGGGGGGAAGGGAAGGAGAAGGTGAAGGAGATTCAGGGGGAAGAACAGATGGGGAAAGGAGAGGAGGGCAGGAGAGAGCGGGACGTAGAGGAGGGAAGGGGGTGGAAGGAGAGTAGGGGAAGGGGTGGAAGGAGAGAGGGGGGAAGCAGGGGAATGAAGGGGGAAGGACAGGGGAGGAGAGAGGTGGGAAGGAAGGGGAACGGAGGGGAGGGATGGTGGGGTGGACGGGGAAGGAGTTAGTCCAAGGGGAGGGTTGTAGGAACTGGGGGGGAGGAGAGAGGGAGGAGGGGGTGAAGAGGATGGGGAAAGGAAGGGGAGCAGGGGTGAAATGGCAGGGTGGAAGGAGTGGGTGAACAAACTGGGGGAAGTAGAGGGTGTAGGAGATGGAGGGAAGGGGAAGTAGAGGGTGGGAAGGATGGGGGAAGTGTGGGGAATGGGGAAGGAGACGGGGGAATTAAGTGAGATGGGGAAGGAGAGAGGAGAAGGAGAGGGGGAGGGAGAGGGAGGAATGGGGGAAGGGGGGATGGAGAGTGGGGAAAGGAAGGAAGAAATGGAGGAAGGAGAGTTGGGGAAGGAGACCTGAGGTGATGGAGAGGGGGTGATGTGTGTGGAAGGGATGGAGAAGAGGGGGAGAAGGGGAGGGGTGGATGGGGGAAAGAAAGGCGGAAAGGGAGTGTGGAAAGGAGAGGGGAACGTAGAGGTGGAAAGGAGGGGATGAAGGATAGTGTGGGAAGGAATTGTGGGAGGACAAGGGGAAGGAGAGAAAGGCAGAAAGAGAGAGGGGGTGGAGATGTGGTAAGGAGGGGGGAAGGAGAGGGGGGAAGGAAAGGGGGAAAGGAGAAGGGTATCAGAGAAATTTGCCCAATAGGTTAGAGATCTAAAAGCACAATTGACAAACAGTTTATTGCAAGCGATATGGCTGGAAGAGAAAACAGACCAGCTGACACAGAACTGACAGTCTGTACATGTAGATCAGAATTTCTCTTCCCAAAGCTGAGGCTGAGACCAGTTTTATAGTATTGCTGCACAATGGCACTGATTAAGAAAAAGGAAACTACAATGTATCTGGAAATGGAGTCATCGAGTTCCAGGGATGCGAATTGGAAAACAGTTTATTGGATGAATGTCCTGTTCCTACACACAATGCAACATCCTGACAGTATCGACGGTTCCATTCCTCTTCACAGGTGGGTGTTAATATCTCTTCTGAAGTAGTGAGGTGTTTCCATTGTCCTGTTCCTGGAGGTGTCCTTGCTGGTGCCTCTCTGTCTCACCCGCTCCTTGTGTGGCTTTAGTATTGCTGGGTTGTGAAACTGCCCTTAGGGCTTTGAGATAACTGTGGTGCTGTGTCATGTCTGTGGGAGCAGAAAGCCCAATTCCTTGTATGTGTGCTGTCTGATTCGGCTGGTGAGCTGCTCGGGAATTCTGGGTGTTCTGGTAGTTTGGCCAATTTTGCTTTTGTGGGTCTACCGTGGATTAGCAAATCTTTTCCCACACTCATTTGTCCTGACGCAAAATTTATCCAACTGTTGGTGGTTACTGATTTGTTCTGACCCGAAAGTTTTCAAACTGTCACTGGTTCCTCATTTGTACTGACCGAATTTTTTTGACTGTCACTAATTCCTCATTTGTACTGACTTGACATTTTTCAAACCGTGAGTGGTTACAGATTTGCACTGCCATAAAGTTTGTCGAAGTGTCAGTGTTTCGTGATTTGCACTGACCAGAATTTTTTTCCATGTACCAGTGTTTACTGATTTGTACTGACCCGAACATTTTCTCAGTGTCGGTAGTAACAGATTTTTACTGAGCACAAATTTTGATTAGCGCAGATGTTGACTGATTTGCACTGTCCCAATTGTTTTTAAATGTCAGTGCTTTCCGATTCGTACTGACCCCAAATTATTCCTGGTTTTGGTGGTTTCTGATTTCTACTGACCCGAACCTTTTCTAAGTGTGGATGGTGACTGATCTACACTGCCCAAATTCTTTTGAAATGTCAGTGCTCATCGATTTGTACTGACCTGTAAATTCTCTAACTGTTGATGGTTACTGATTTGTACTCACCCAATATTAGTCGAAGTGTCAGTGATTGCTGATTTGAACTGACCCTAAATTTTTCCAACTGTCGGTGGTTATTGATTTCTACTGACCTGAAATTATTCTAAGTGTCGGTGGTTACTGATTTGCACTGCCCTGAAGTTCGTCGAAGTGTCAGTGTTTCCTGATTTGCACCGACCAGAATTTTTTTCGATGTATCAGTGGTTACTGATTTGTACTGACCCCAAATTATTCTCAGTTCTGGTAGTTACTGATTTCTACTGAACCGAACCTTTTCTAAGTGTGGATGGTTCCTGATTTGCACTGCCCAAATTCCTTTCGAAAAGTCAGTGCTCACCAATTTGAACTGACCTGTAATCTTTTTCAACCGTCTATGGTTATTGATTTGTAATGACCCAATTTTTTTCTGACTGTCACTGGTTCCTGATTTGCACTGGATTGAAATATTTCAAACTGTCAGTGGTTACTGATTTGCATTGCCCCAAAGTTTGTCGAAGTGTCAGGGTTTCCTGATTTGCACCAACCAGAATTTTTTTCCATGTACCAGTGTTTTCTGATTTGCACTGACCCGAACATTTTCTCAGTGTCAGTGGTGACTGATTTTTACTGAGCACAAATTTTGATTAGCGCAGACGGTGACTGATTTGCACTGTCTCAAATTCTTTTGAATTGTCAGTGCTTACCGATTTGTACTAACCCATAATTTCTCTACCGGTGGTTACTGATTTGTACTCACCCAATATTTTTCGAAGTGTTAGTCCTTACTGATTTGGACTGACCCTAAATATTTCCATCTGTTGGTGGTTACTGATTCGTAACTGACCCTCAGTTAGTCGAAGTGTGGATGGTTACTGTTTTGTACTGACCCGAAATCTTTTGAAATGTCAGTGCTCACCAATTTGAACTGATCCGTAACTTCTCTAAATGTCGGTAGTTACTGATTTTCACTGACCAGAAATTTTTCAAAGTGTCCGTGGTTACTGAGTTGTACTGACACAAGCTTCATCCAACTGCTGGTGGTTACTGATGTGTAATGACCGAAAATTATTCTAACTGTCGGTAGTTACTGATTTTCACTGACTAGAAATTTTTCAAAGTGTCCGTGGTTACTGATTTGTATTGACTCGAAATTCATCCAACTGTTGGTAGTTACTGATTCGCACTGCCACAAATCTTTTCCAAATGTCTGCGGTGACTGATTTGTACTGAACTCAAATTTTTCGTAGTATGGACGATTACTGATTTGTACTGACTTGAAATTTTTCAAACTGTCAGTGTTTACTGATTTGCACTGCTCCAAAGTTTTTCGAAGAGTCAGTGTTTCGACTAGAACATTTTCCCATGAATCACTGGTTACTGATCTGTACTGACCACAAATTTTTCTAAGTGTGGATGGTTACTGATTTGAATTGTCCCAAAATCTTTTAAATGTCAGTGCTCACCGATTTGTACTGACTCGAAATTCATCCAACTGTCGGTGGTTACTGATTTAGAGTCATAGACACGTACAGTATGGAAACAAACCCTTCGGTCCAACGTGTCCATGCCGACCAGATATCCTAACCCAATCTACTCGCACCTGCCAGCACCCGGCCCATATCCCTCCAACCCTTCCTATTCATATACCCATCCAAATGCCTTTCAAATGTTGCAATTGTACCAGCCTCCACCACATCCTCTGGCAGCTCATTCCATACACGTACCACCCTCTGTGTGAAAACTTTGTACCTTCGGTCTCTTTTATATCTTTTCCCTCTCACTAAACCTATGCCCTCTAGTTCTGGACTCCCCAACCCCAGGGAAAAGACTTTATCTATTTATCCTATCCATGCTCCTCATAATTTTGTAAACCTCTATCACGCCACCCCTCTGCCTCTGACGGTCTAGGGAAAACAGCCCCAGCCTGTTCAGCCTCTCCCTATAGCTCAAAACTTCCAAGCCTGGCAACATCCTTGTAAATCTTTTCTGAACCCTTTCAAGTTTCACAGCAACTTTCCGATAGGAAGGAGACCAGAATTGCACACCATATTCCAACACTGGCCTGACCAATGTCCTTACAGCCGCAACATAACCTCCCAACTCCTGTATTCAATACTCTGAACAATAAAGGAAAGCATACCAAACGCCTTCTTCACTATCCTATCTACCTGCGATTCCACTTTCAAGGATCTATGAACCTGAACTCCAAGGTGTCTTTGTTCAGCAACACTCCCTCAAACCTTACTATTAAGTGTATAAGTCTCCCATAGGGAACCTTGTTGAAGGCCTCACTGAAGTCGATTTAGATCACATCTACTGCTCTACCCTCATCAATCCTCTTTGTTACTTCTTCAAAAAACTCAATCAAGTTTGTGAGACATGATTTCCCACACACAAAGACATGTTGACTATCTCTAATAAGTCCTTGCCTTTCCAAATACATGCACATCCTGTCCCTCAGGATTCTCTCCAACAACTTGCACACCACTGACGTCAGGCTCACTGGTCTATAGTTCCCTGGCTTGTCCTTACCACCTTTCTTAAACAGTGGCACCACGTTTGCCAAACTCCAGTCTTCCGGCACCTCACCTGCGACTATCGATGATACAAATATCTCAGGGAGAGGCCCAGCAATCACTTCTCTAGCTTCCCACAGAGTTCTCGGGTACACCTGATCAGGTCCTAGGGATTTATCCACCTTTATGCATTTCAAGGCATCCAGCACTTCTTTCTCTGTAATCTGGACATTTTTCAAGGTGTCAGCATCTACTTCCCTACATTCTATATCTTCTATATCCTTTTCCAAAGTAAATACAGACGCAAAATATACGTTTAGTATCTCCCCATTTACTGTGGCTTCACACAAAGGCTGCCTTGCTGATCTTTGAGGGCCCCTATTCTCTCCCTAGTTACCCTTTTGTCCTTAAAGTATTTGTAAAAACCTTTTGGATCCTCCTTAATTCTATTTGCCAAACCTTTCTCGTGTACCCTTTTTGTCCTCCTGATTTCCCTCTTAAGTATACTCCTACTGCCTTAATATTCTTCTATGGATTCACTCTATCAATCCTAACATATGCTTCCTTCTTTTTCTTAGGGGGCGGCACGGTGGCACAGTGGTTAGCACTGCTGCCTCACAGCGCCTGAGACTCGCGTTCAATTCCCGACTCAGGCGACTGACTGTGTGGAGTTTGCACGTTCTCCCCGTGTCTGCGTGGGTTTCACCGGGTGCTCCGGTTTCCTCCCACAGTCCAAAGATGTGCGGGTCAGGTGAATTGGCCATGCTAAATTGCCCGTAGTGTTAGGTAAGGGGTAAATGTAGGGGTATGGGTGGGTTTCACTTCGGCGGGTCGGTGTGGACTTGTTGGCCCAGAGGGCCTGTTTCCACACTGTAAGTAATCTAAAAAAAACCCTTCAATTTCTTTAGTAATCCAGCATTCCATACACCTACCAGCCTTTCCTTTCTCCCTAACAGGAATATACTTTCTTTGGATTCTCGTTATCTCATTTCTGAAGGCTTCCCATTTTCCAGCCATTCCTTGACCTGCGACCATCTGCCCCCACTCAGCTTTTGAAAGGCTTTGCCTAATACCGTCAAAATTGACCTTTCTCCAATTTAGAACTTCAACTTTTAGATCTGGTCTACTCTTTTCCATCACTACTTTAAATCTAATAGAATTATGGTCGCTAGCCCCAAAGTGCTCCCCCACTGACACCTCAGTCACCTGCCCTGCCTTATTTCCCAAGAGTAGGTCAAGATTTGCACCTTCTATATCTAGGAGGTACATCCACATACTGAATCAGAAAATGTTCTTGTGCACACTTAACAAATTCCTCTCCATCTAAACCTTTAACACTATGGCAGTCAAAGCCTATGTTTGGAAAGTTAAAATCCCTGACCATAACCACCCTATTATTTTTACAGATAGCTGAGATCCCCTAACAAATTTGTTTCTCAATTTCCCTCTGACTATTACGTGGTCTATAATATAATCCCAATAAGGTGACCATCCCTTTCTTATTTCTCAGTTCCACCCAACTAACGTCCCTGGATGTATTTCCAGGAATATCCTCCCTCAACACAGCTGTAACACTATCCCTTATCAGAAACACCACTCCCCCTCCTCTATTGCCTCCTTTTCTATCCTTCCTGTTGCATTTGTATCCTGGAACATTAAGCTGCCAGTCCTGTCCATTTCTGAGCCATGTTTCCATAATTGCTATGATATCTCACAAATGTGAGGTGATGCATTTAGGCAAGACTAATTCAAGAGCCAATTATACAATGAACAGAGGGCCCTTGGGAAACGTTGATCTGGGAGCGCAGGTCCATTGTACCCTGAAGGTTGCTGTACAGGTGGATAGAGTGGTCAAGAAGGCATTGGGCGGCACGGTGGCACAGTGGTTAGCACTGCTGCCTCACAGTGCCTGTAGACCTGGGTTCAATTCCCGACTCAGGCGACTGACTGTGTGGAGTTTGCACGTTCTCCCCGTGTCTGCGTGGGTTTCCTCCGGGTGCTCCGGTTTCCTCCCACAGTCACAAAGATGTGCGGGTCAGGTGAATTGGCCAAGCTAAATTGCCCGTAGTGTTAGGTAAGGGGTAAATGTAGGGGTATGGGTGGGTTGCGGGTCGGTGTGGACTTGTTGGGCCAAAGAGCCTGTTTCCACACTGTAAGTCTAATCTAATCTAATAGTATGCTGGCCTTCATTGGATGGGGTATTGAGTATAAGAGCTGGCAAGTCATGCTAAACTTGTACAAGACATTGGTTCGGCCGCATTTAGAATACTGTGTACAGTTCTGGTCTCCACATTCCCAAAAGGATGTGGACGCTTTGGAGAGGGTACAGAGAAGATTTACGAGGATGTTGCCTGGGATGGAAGGTGCTAGTTATGAAGAGAGGTTGAGTAGGTTGAGTTTGTTTCCATTAGAAAAAAGGAGATTGATGGGGGACCTGATTGAGGTTTACAAAATCATGAAGGGTGTAGACAGGGTGGATGGATATAAGCTTTATCCCAGGGTGAAGGATTCAGTAACGAGAGGTCATGCTTTCAAGGTGAGAGGTGGGAAGTTTAAGGGAGATACACATGGCAAGTACTTCACACAGAGGGTGGTGGGCATTTGGAACGTGTTGCCAGCAGAGGTGGTAGTGGCAGGCACGGTAGGTACATTTAAGATGTGTCTGGATAGATGCATGAGTAGGTGGGGAGCAGAGGGATACAGATACTTAGGAATTGGGCGACAGATTTAGACAGTGGATTTGGATCGGCTCAGGCTTGGAGGGCAGAACGGCCTGTTCCTGAGCTGTACATTATCTTTCTTTGATGCCGTTCCATGTTCCTAACCGTACCCTGAGTTCATCTGCCTTCCCTGTTAGGCCCCTTGCATTGAACTAAATGCAATATTATTTATTAGTCCTACCAATTCCCTGCCTGCCCTGACTGTATGACTCACTTCTGTACTCAAATGTCCCAGTCTCAGATTGATATCTTTCCTCACTATCTCCCTGGGTCCAGCTTATTAGTTTAAATCCTGCCGAGCGGCTCTAGCAAATTTCCCTGCCAGTGTATTAGACCCCTTCCAATTTAGGTGTAATCCGTCCTTCTTGTACAGGTCACTTCTACCCCGAAAGAGATTCCCATGATCCAAAAAAGTGAATACTTCTCCCATACACCAGGCCTACAACAGGAGGGGGGGGGGGGGAAGGAGGGTGAGGAGTGAGTGGGGAGGCGGGGGGAGGGAGGGAATTAAGGGAGAAGGAGGGGATGGGAAAGAGATGTGGGAAGGGGAGGGAGAGGGGTGGTAGGAGAAGAGGATAGGAGGGGGAAGAGGGGGGAATGAGGGAGGGGAAGCGAATGGGGGAAGGAAATGTGGGGGAGAGAGGGGGAAGGAGAGGGAGGAGGGGGAGGAGAGGGGTGAAGGAGAGGGGGAGGAGTAGGGTGAATGAGCGAGGGAATCAGGGGGAGGAGAGGGTGGGGAGGAGAGGCGAGGTGAGAGGAGAGGGGAGAGGGGAGGGGGGAAAAGAGAGGTTAAAAGGAGAGGGGGGAGTAAGGGGGGAAGGTGTGGTGGGGAAGGGCGAACCGAAAGGAGATGTGGGAAGGTAGGGGAGGGGAAGGAGAGGGGTGGAAGGAGAAGGTGGTCTGAGGCGGGGGAAGGAGGGAGGAGAAGGAGGGGTGGACGAGGGGGGAAATGAGGGAGGGGGAGGGAGGAGAGGAGGGGAAGTATGTGGTGGGAAGGAGAGATGGAGGAAGGAGAGAGGGGAGGAACATAGAACATAGAACATCAAACAATACAGCACAGAATAGGCCCTTGGGCCCACGATGTTGTGCCGAACATTTGTCCTAGCCTAAGTACCTATCCATGTACCTATCCAATTGCTGCTTAAAGGTCACCAATGATTCTGACTCTGCCACTCCCACAGGCAGCGCATTCCATGCCCCCACCACTCTCTGGGTAAATAACCTACCCCTGACATCCCCCCATACCTTCCACCCTTCACCTTAAATTTATGTCCCCTTGTAACACTCTGTTGTACCCGGGAAAAAGTCTCTGACTGTCTACTCTATCTATTCCCCTGATCGTCTTATAAACCTTTATCAAGTCACCCCTCATCCTTCGCCATTTCAATGAGAAAAGGCCTAGCACTCTCAACCTATCCTCGTACGATCTATTCTCCATTCCAGGCAACAGCCTGGTAAATCTCCTCTGCACCCTCTCCAAAGCTTCCACATCTTCCCTAAAGTGAGGCGACCAGAACCACACACAGTACTCCAAATGTGGCCTTACCAAGATCCTGTACAGCTGCAACATCACCTCTTGAATTCAATCCCTCTGCTAATGAACGTTGTTACACTATAGGCCTTCTTACAAGCTCTATCCACCTGAGTGGCAACTTTCAAAGAGCTATGAACATAGACCCCAAGATCCCTCTGCTCCTCCACCTGACTAAGAACACTACCGTTAACCCTGTTCCGCATTCTTATTTGTCCTTCCAAAATGGACAACCTACACTTGACAGGCTTGAACTCCATCTGCCACTCCTCAGCCCAGCTCTCCATCATATATAAGTCCGTTTGTAGCTAACAACAGCCCTCCTCACTATCCACAACTCCACTAATCTTCATATCATCTGCAAATTTACTGATCCACCCTTCGACTCCCTCTTCCAAGTCATTAATAAAAATTACAAACAGCAGAGGACCCAGAACTGACCCCTGCGGAACTCCACTTGTAACTGGTCTCCAGGCTGAATATTTACCATCTACCACCACTCTCTGACTTCGACCCGTTAGCCAGTTCTCTATCCAACTGGCCAAATTTCCCACTATCCCATGCCTCCTGACTTTCCACATAAGCCTACCACGGGGAACCTTATCAATTGCCTTACTAAATTCCATGTACACAACATCCACTGTTCTACCCTCATCCACATGCTTGGTCACCTCCTCAAAGAATTCAATAAGACTTGTAAGGCAAGACCTACCCCTCACAAATCTGTGCTGGCTGTCCCTAATCAAGCAGTGTCTTTCCAGATACTCATAAATCCTATCCCTCAGTACCCTTTCCATTACTTTGCCTACCACCGAAGTAAGACTAACTGGCCTGTAATTCCCGGGGTTATCCCTATTCCCTTTTTTGAGCAGGGGCACAACATTCACCACTCTCCAGTTCCCTGATACCACCCCCGTTGACAGTGAAGACGAAAAGATCATTGCCAACGGCTCTGCAATTTCCCACATAATCCTAGGATATATCCCGTCAGGCCCGGGGGACTTGTCTATCCTCAAGTTTTTCAAAATGTCCAATACATCTTCTTTCTTAACAAGTATCTCCTCTAGCTTACAGTCTGTTTCATACTCTCCTCTTCAACAATACGGACCCTCTCCTTTGTAAAAACTGAAGAAAAGGAGAGGGTGAAGGAGAGGAGGAGATGGGGAGGAGGGGAGGAGGGGGTGAATGTAGAGGAGGAAAGGAGAGGGTGAATGTAGAGGGGGAAATGAGAGGGGAATGTAGAGGGGAAAGGGAGAAAAAGAGGGGAAGGGGAAGAAGATGGGGTGGAAAGGGAGGGCGAGGTGGGGGGAGGAGAGTTGAGGAAGGGGGAAGGATGGGTGGGAGGACAGGGGCGAAGGGGTAATGAGAGGGGGAAGGATGAAGGAGAGGTGTGTAAGGAGAGGGTACAAGGAGCGTGGAGAAGGAGAGTGGTGGAAGGGAGAATAGGGTTGGAAGGAGAGTAGAGGAAAGGGGAGGGGAAAAGAAAGGGAGAAGGAGAAGGGGTTGAAGGAGGAGATGGGGTTGAAGGAGAGGGTGGAGGAGGGGTAGAGGAGAGGGGGAAGGAGAGGGGGAAGTGGGAGGGAGAGGAAGGAGAGGGAGGAGAGGGAGCAGTGGGGTAGAATTGGGGTGGAAGGAGAGGGCAGAGGGGGTGAAGGAGAGGGGGGTTTGAGAGGGGAGGAGAGGGCAGAGTACGGGGGGGAAGGTGCTTGGCAGGGAAGGAGAGGGGGAAAAGTGAGGGGGGAAAGGGGATGGAAGGGAAAAGCAGAGAGAGAGAGACAGAGAGAAGAGTGGGGGGATGGAGGGGAGAAGGAGAGGGATGGAAGGGGGTGACGGAGAGGCTGGAAGGAGGGGAGGGGAATGAAGTGGGGAAGGAGAGGAGGGGGAAAGAGGGGGTGAAGGAGAGGATGGGGAAGGAGGGGGTGAAGGACGGGAGGAGAAGGAGGGGGATGAAGGAGGGGAGGGGAAGAAATGGGTGGAGGGGACAGAGGTGGGGAGGAGAGGGGGAAAGTGGGAAGGAGGGGGAAAGTGGGATGGTGAGAGGGAATGAGGGGAGGAGGGGGATGAAGGAGGGGAAGGAGAGGGGGTAGGGAGGAAGAGGGGGAAGGCAAGGGTGATGGAGGGGAAAACAGAGAGAAGGGTGGGAGGAATGAGTGGGGAGGAGAGGAAGAGGGGCAGGTGATAAAGAGAGGGAGAGAAGAGGGGGTAGAAAAGAGCAAGAGAGAGATAGAAACGCTCCTCCGTCCTCCCTCCGCCCTCTCCCCCGTCCTCCCACTCTCTGTCCCCCCTCCCCCCTCCGTGGCCCCCCGTCCTCCCTCCCTCCGCGCCCCCCGTCCTCCCTCACTCCGCGCCCCCGTCCTCCCTCCCTCCGCACCCGTCCCCTCATCCTCCCCTTCCCTCCTCTGTCCTCCCTCCCTCTCCGATCCCCCTCCCTCCCCCCTCTGTCCTCCCTCACACCCACCTCCTCTGTCCACCCTCCCTATTAGTCCTGCCTCCCCACCCACCCCGTTATGGTGGGGGGGGGGGCACAGTGAGCCCATGCAGACACTCACTGACCTTTTCAGGGACTGTCTCACTGCACAGCAAGATCCCAGGCACCCACACACCCCCATCCCGTGAGACAACGATTGATGTAAATCTCCCCCAATCAAGATTTCCCATGGAATGTTGTTACCCCCCCCATTATATTCCTGAACACAATTCCTCATACCCCCATGGTCCCATCTCTCCCCCCAGGGCGGGGTTGATTTCCAGTCCATCCTCATTTATTTACCTTTCCAATCCACACCCCCATTAGACATTGGGCCCTTCCCCAATTTTCTGATCCCCCCTACATTTACTGCCCCATTCCCCTGTAACTCCCCTACCTTTGTCTAATTTGTGACCCCACCCACAATTTCCCATCCCTCCTGGAATATTCCAGCCCCACCCACTTTCCCCTCTTTCCACAATCTCATTGCCCCTCTCCCTTTGCAGCTTTATTTACCTCCCACCCTAAACTGTCTCCTCTATCATACTCCCCCATCTCTGTATAAAAGCCCCTGCTGTGTCAGCTTTGACAAAGGGTCAGTTGGAGTTGAAACGTCAGCTCTTTTCTCTCCTTACAGATGCTGCCAGACCTGCTGATATTTTCCAACATTTTCTCTTTTAGTTCAGCTTCCAGCATCCGCAGTAATTTGCTTTTACCCTCTGTGTCTCCATTGTGTATAATTCCCCACCCTCCCACATCACCCTCACCCCTCACTGTGTCCCAGGCCCTGGGCTAGAGGGGGGAGGAGGGGCACAGGGAGTGTATGCAGTGACTCACCAGCCATTCGACTGTGTGTGTCTTCATGCACAGCAAGATCCCAGTCCCCAGGCTTTCCCCTGCCCCAGCACACCCCTCACTGAGAAAGGGGCTTTATTTCCCATCACCCCACAGTTTGGACAACATCAGGAGACCCAAGGCACAGCAAGATCCCACTGTGTTAATGACATGTGCAGCCCCACCACATGATACTGAGTCCAAATCTCCCTCAGGGACAGGAGAACAGGGAGGGAGGGCGTGTGCACTTCCCCAGTTTCCTCATTCCCCCTCCACCTGACCCCAGCCCCAACCTTCCAGCTCAGCCCCGCCCCCATGACCTGTCCCACCAGTCAATCTTCCTTCACACCAATCCGCTCCACCCTCCTGTGGCTGCTGCTGATTCCTTCTCCCGGCCGCCAGAGGGAGGCGCTCTGCCTCTCCTCACGGCCCTGGTCTGAGTCACCTCTTGCCTCCTTCCGCTTCCTCCTTGTCAAACCTTCCCCGATGCGAGTAAAAAATGAGGTCTGCAGATGCTGGAGATCAGAGCTGCAAATGTGTTGCTGGTCAAAGCACAGCAGGCCAGGCAGCATCTCAGGAATAGAGAATTCGACGTTTCAGATGAAGGGCTTATGCTCGAAACGTCGAATTCTCTATTCCTGAGATGCTGCCTGGCCTGCTGTGCTTGCCCGATGCGGACGGCTATCCTGGGGTGACGTCACCGCGCAGCCCCTTGCGCCTTTGCGTCACTCAGGCCATTGTGACGCTGTGAGTGAGTGTAACCATCTGTAACACAGTCTGTGTCCCATTAGCTGATTCCCAGCTTTTACAGATGGAATGGCCATGAGAAAGTGACACAGTGGCGGGATGTCCCTCAGACCATTGTCAGGGAAGAGGGGAATCTGTTTAAAATCTCATGGTCATTTGTACAATTAACAGACTGGGACAACAGATCCGTGTAATCACTGGGTGTCCGTCTGTGAAATGGATCGATGATGATGGAGAGTAGTTGTGTTCTTCATAATTAGGTGGAATGAACTTGCAGTGCAGCTTGCTCAGCACCACAGCCACAAACATCCCTTGTCTCCAGCACCGACACTCAGTAGCAGCAGTGTGTACCATAGACAAGATGTACTTGAGAAATTCCCCAAGGAAAAGAGTTATATGGATGTTTCTAATACTTAGGAATTCGGACTGTTTTCAGGCTGAAGATTTGACACATCAATCCTTCCTCCCCACCACGAACAGCCTGATTTCAGGGCTGTAAAAACTCTACAGTAACATGGCTCCCTGAGTGCACAACCACTCTCCATCCATTTCATTCAGAATAAGGTCCATAACAGGATGGATTAAAACAAAATACAAACTGTGATGAATGCTGCACATAGGGACTCATTACTGTAGAGTTTTTACAGCACTGAAATCAGGCTCTTCAGCCCATCATTCACACACCAGTCTGTCTGGACTCTCTCTCTAAATCTCTCCAATTCCCCCAGATCCCTGCCTGATTGAAGACTCTCTGTGTGGAGTTTGCACATTCTCCAGGGTCTGCGTGGGTTTCCTCCTGGTGTTCTGGTTTCCTCCCACAGTCCAAAGATGGACAGGTTAGGGCAGGTTGGGCGTGCTAAATTGTCCATAGTGCCCAGGCATGTGTTGGTGAGGTGGATTAGCCATGGGGAATGCAGGGTTACAGGGATAGGGTGGGGGTGAGCGTCTTGGTGCGATGCATGATGGGCTGAATGGCCATTTTTCACACGTTAGGGATTCTATGATTCTGTGCTCCTTCCCATCTGCCTCTATGGATGAGGGAGACTATCACCTGACCCAATATCCCCTTCGGTGGCTCAACGTTTGCTTTGTTTCCAACAAAGAGCTGCAGACGCTGCAGATCTGAGAGACAGCACAGAAATTGCTGGGGAAACTCAGCAGGTCTGGCAGCATCTGTGGGGAGGGAACCTTTCGGATCCAGGGATTGTTCTTCAGAACTGAAGGCTTCTGATTCTGGTGCTGTCAGACCTGCTGAGCTACCCCAGCAATTCTTGTTTGGATTTCAGCCCCAATCCAGTTGGTGATGATCAGGGCCTTGTTAAGTGTCTTTGGGAATGGGGAGGGAGCTGCTAGCAGGGTGATGGTGGGATAGTGGGGAGCATAGCTGCCTTCCAAGCAGTTGAACCAGGTTCGGTTTCAGGTCATCACAGTGTTGTGGTTTGTAAGCAGCCTTTTAAAGGTAAGCCACCGGGATAAATCAAGGAAATAAATCTTTCATTCTGTGGTAAAACGGGTCTGTCAGATTGTTCCTTGCTTTTCCTAGCGATGGTTTCTGTGAATTGCAGTGTGGAACCGGACAGCATTGCTCGGCATCTCGGAAGCTTTCCCCTCTGCTGCTTCCCATTTCTTATTGAAATATTGGTTGCAGCAGAAGGATGGGTTTGTTTTGCTCGAAAAGTTAGAGACCGCTCCCATCAGGAACCCGAAATAATTACAGAAGTTGCTGGAAACACTGAACAGGTTCAACAACTTCTGTAGTGTTGGGGAGGGAGGATTAATGTGTCAAATCTATACAAGGATAAAATAAACTCCAGCCACAAAACAGTCAGAGTTCCTAAGTTTTACAAACATCCGTATGACGTTTTTCTCAGCCATCAATTCCCCTTAAACCCTTCCAATGTGGAATAGCATCTTTCTGACTCTCACTTTGAGAGATGTCCCTCAGTGAGCTCCTCCACCATTCTTTCCATTTCACTGGGGACCCACTATCCACAGTCTCCAATCAAATGACCTGAACTCAGACACACAGGGATCTTAAAGAGTGACACAATGCAGATAGGAAGTTTATTTCATTTCTGTTTCCGAGTCCAATCTTCACTCAGTGAGACAGAGTCAGGTATTCAAGGCTCAAACAAGAGCTGGATTCTGCTTCTGGTGATTGTCTTCATTCAGTGAGAAGGAGGGCCGTGGGCCGGAAGGAGCTCATCATTGTGCTTCGGGTTGTCTGCTCAATCTGCAGCATTGCAGGCCGTGGGAGCAGGGCAGTGGGAAAGGGACCTCGTGTGGACTGCAATAGGACTTTCGACACATTTTTCCAGGCCAGTTACAGAGCTCCAGGAATTCTGAATGAGGATCTGAAAAATGCATTGATTAAAGGAGGAGGATCAGGAAAACAGGATAAAGCTGATGAAATCAGCAGGATTTCTCAGTCTAACTCTGTGCCATACGATATTTTCTGCTTCATAAATGTACAATCCGGAGCTCAACCCACTCAGAGCAATATAAGGTCAGAAACAAAACATCAAAAGTTTGTGAGAAGATTTGTAGCTCGGGTGGTCTTTGTTGTGGTTCTGTTCGCCGAGCTGGGAATTTGTGTTGCAGACGTTTTGTCCCCTGTCCAGGTGACATCCTCCGTGCTTGGGAGCCTCCTGTGAAGCGCTTCTGTGATGTTTCCTCCGTCATTTATAGTGGCTTGTCTCTGCCGCTTCCGGTTGTCAGTTCCAGCTGTCAGCCGCAGTGACCCGTATCCAGGTCGATGTATTTGTTGATAGAATCTGTGGATGAGTGCCATGCCTCTAGGAATTCCCTGGCTGTTCTGTTTGGCCTGCCCTGTAATAGTAGTGTTGTCCCAGTCGAACTCATCTTGCTTGTCATCCGCGTGTGTGACTACTAAGGATAGCTGGTCATGTCGTTTCGCGGCTAGTTGGTTTTCATGGATGCGGATCATTAGCTGTCTTCCTGTTTGTTCTATGTAGTGTTTTGTGCAGTCCTTGCATGGGATTTTGTATACTACGTTGGTTTTGCTCATGCTGGGTATCAGGTCCTTTGTTCTGGTAAATTGTTGTCTGAGATTGTGTGCTGTTATGAGTTCTAGTGGTCGGAGTAGTCTGGCTGTCAGTTCAGAAATGTTCTTGAGATATGGTAACGTGGCTAGTCCTTTGGGTTGTGGCATGTCCTCATTTCATTGTCTTTCCCTTAGGCATCTATTGATGAAATTGCAGGGGTATCCGTTTCTGGCGAATACATTGTAGAGATGTTCTTCTTCCTCTTTTTGCAGTTCTGGTGTACTGCAGTGTGTTGTGGCCCTTTTGAACAGTGTCTTGATGCAACTTCTTTCGTGTGTGTTGGGGTGGTTGCTTTCGTAATTCAGGACTTGGTCTGTGTGTGTGGCTTTCCTGTATACCTTCGTTGTGAATTCTCCATTAGGTGTTCTTTGTACCATCACGTCTAGGAATGGGAGTTGGTTGTCCTTTTCTTCATCTCTCTTGAAACGGATTCCTGTGAGTTGATGATCCGATGTGTGTTTTCTATTTCTGTGTTTTTAATGATTACAAAGGTATCATCTGCATATCTGACCAGAGTTTGGGTTAAATTTGCAGTAAGACTGTTTGTTCCAACCTTTGCATTACAGCTTCTGCTATGAGTCCAGAGATGGGTGAGCCCAAGCACTGAGGATGTCACCTAGACAGGGGACGAAACATCTGCAACACAAATTCCCAGCTCGGCGAACAGAAGCACAACAAATCATTCAGTCCGACACATCCATGCTGAACTGATATCTGATGTAAATCTCATCCTATTTGTCAGAATTTGGCCCATGTTCCTCTGAACACATTTTAATTCCTACACCTACCCAGATACCTTTTAAATGTTGTCATTGTGCCAGCCTCCACTACTTCCTCTGGCAGCTCATGCCACACAGTGCCCTCTGAGTGAAAAATGTTCCCCTTTGGTCCCTTTTATGTTTCCCCTCTCAACTTTAACAGATGCCATCTGCCTCTGGACTCCCCCACCACAGGGAAATCACCTTGCCTTTTTACCCCATTGAGGCCCTTCATGATTTTGTGAACCTCTATGAGGTTACCCCTCAGCCACTGGGGTGATAACCTCAAACTTCACAGTCTTAACCTCCAGCACAAACCCTCCAACCTTGGCAACATCCTTGTAAATCTTTTCTAAACAGTTTCAAGTTTAAAAACATCCTTCTTATAGGAGGGAGTTCACAATTGCACATGATATACCAAAAATGGCCGAACATGACCTCCCAACTCCCTTACACCATTAACTGAGCAATAAAGACAAAAGTGTCAAATGCCATCTTCACACTCCTATCGAAATGTTAGTCCACCTTCAACGATCTATGAAGCTGCACTCCAGGTCTACTTGTTCAGCAATATCCCTAGTACCTTACTATTAAGTGTATATGTCCTGCTCTCTTGTGCTTTTCCAAAATGCAGCACCTCACATTTATCTAAATTAATCTCCACCTGCCACTCCTCAGCCCATTGGCCCATCTGAACAAGATCCCGTTGTCCAGTGAGGTAACCATCTTCACTGTCCTCCACATCTCCAACTTTACTGTCATCTGCAAACTTACTAACCATTCATCCTATGGTCACATCCAAATCATTTATATAAATGACAGAACAACAGTGGACCCAGCACCGATCCTTGTGGCACATCGCTGGTCACAGGCCTCCATTCTGAAAAGCAACCCTCCCCCACCACCCTCTGTATTCTACCTTCGATCCATTTCTCTCCCCAAAGGTTAATTCTACTGCCCCAACATACAAGTTTGACAATGTGACACCAGTCTCAAAAGTACAACAAGAATCTATTCCTGATGACAACAGGTGGGTCAGTTTGCCACCGGTGCTGTTTACACTTGGAATATACCTGGAGCAGGGTAAAAACAATGACTGCAGATGCTGGAAACCAGATTCTGGATCAGTGATGCTGGAAGAGCACAGCAGTTCAGGCAGCATCCAACGAGCAGCGAAATCGACGTTTCGGGCAAAAAGCCCTTCATCAGGAATAAAGCTGATGAAGGGCTTTTGCCCGAAACGTCGATTTCGCTGCTCGTTGGATGCTGCCTGAACTGCTGTGCTCTTCCAGCACCACTGATCCAGAATATACCTGGAGCAGAATAACACAAACCCAACTGGAGAGGGTGGCTCTGTATAAGGAGAGTCAGTATGGAGTTGAAATTCAACAACTGTGGTGAAATAAAATAAAAGATTAATGAAGGTAAGGCCTTCCAATCTGTTTCACAAATTATTACCTAAGAGGCTGGATAAAAACTGAAGCTATTGTAATAAATGGCACAAGCTCCCCATGGAGAATTAATGTGCTCGGACATGCTGAGTGATCATAAATTACTTCAACTTGCAAACAGCAGAATTAAAATCCAATTTACTGCAAGGATGAATATATTAATCATGTTGTTCTCTATGTACGAATGATACAGACGGTTATTTATTATCGAGAAAGAAAAGACGTTCAATATTTTTTTTCATCTAACTTGGATTTGGAGAAGATACTGTGGATGATACTGACCAACAGGTGAATAATAATGTCAACAGGAAATAGCAGAAGGTTGTGGAGGGAAATGAACAGACTGAAGCCCGCTGTGATGGAGTTTGGTATAAAAGGCTAAAGAGAGACAAACTCGACCGAACTATAGAGTTTGAAATGTGAACATGGATAGAGTTGCCTTGGTGTTCATGTACACAGGTCTTTTACTGTGACAAGATCTTCTGAAGGGGGAAATGGAAAACATATGGGATCTTGAACATCCCAAATGACCCATTGAGTAAGGAGAAAGAAAATGCATAAAGAGAAAACCCTGCTGTCCCTGGGGATCTGAAATCTAACCTCAGCAGGTCAGGCAGCATCTGTGAGAAGGGAACCAGAACCCATTTCTCCCACAGCAGTCTGCAAGGCACCAAGGGATCTCCCTGATCTGATTGGCCCTGTGCTAATTAACACTGTACACAGATATTAATCCAGTGGGTCAGCTTCTTAGTTAAACAGTGAGTTCCTGAGAGGGACGAGGCAGACCCTTGTATGTTATTCACACCTACATGGTCAGTAGGTCATACAATTGTCGAGATTTACAACATAGAAACAGATTCTTCAGTCCAACTTGTCCATGCATTAATTTAAGAATTCTGGCAGCGCTCCATGAAATTGGACGATCATTGCAAGGGACTACTTAATGGGAGAATTGGGCTAGGGCTTATCGAAATGTGAGAAATGTAACAGGGTATCAGTCAATAGAAGAATTAGTACAGGGATGTGAGTAAATGGGAGATATGGTGCACAGTGCTGTTACATTAGAAAATTGGTGGGATGCCAATATATTGGAAAATTCGAACACAGCATGTCTAAGTTGGGGAATAGGGGCCAGGGAATTAATACAAAGAAATGTTGCAAGCATTGGTAAATTGGAGATTCAGTTCAGTGCATCACTAAATGAAAACAATTCAGCAGGGCACCTGTACGTGGATGAAGTGTTTCAGGGAACAATCAAATGGAAGGAATTGATGGATGACATTAATAATTGGAGAACTCATGCAGCTGCCTTTAAATAGGGCAGGAAAATACTCAATGGGAGGGTTGGTGCAGTTTCAGGATTTGTGCAGAATTGGTAAATGGGAGAAATGGTGCAGAGCAGCGGAGCCATAAATAGAGTCATACAATCATAGAGATGTACAACATGGAAAGAGACACTTCACTCCAACTTGTCAATGACTCAATTTTAGAATTCTGGAAAATCATTCCCAGGAACTACTAATTGGAAGAATTGTGCAAGGGCTAATCAAAACAAGAGAATTTCGAACGGGGCATCTGATAATGGCAAATTGGTGCAGTTCGCACCAAATGGGACAATTTCAGTTTAGCTGTAAGTGGAACAATTGGTGCAGTGTAGCACTAAATGGGACAATTTCAGTTCAGCACTAAATGGGAGAATTGGGACAGGACAATACTTGATGCGGGAATGAGAGTAGGGCACCTCTAAACTGGGCGAGGGCATCAGTCAGTATGAGGATTGCTGTAAGGCAAAACTGAATGGAGAACTTGTTCAGGACATCAGTAATTGGGGAAAATGGTGCTAAGCGACACTGAATTGGAGAATTGGTGCAGGCCATCAGTAAATGAGAGACCTGGTGCATACTGGAGCTAAGTTAGAGAATGGGTGCATGGCAACAGTAAATGGGAGAATTAGAGTAGCGCACCCTTTAATGGCAGAATTGGGCTCGGGCATCAGTAAATGGAAGAATTAGTACAGGGATATGAGTAAATGGGAGATTTGGTGGGAATCAATAAATGGAAGATTCAGTGCACAGTGCCATTACATTGGAAAACTGGTGGGAGTGTCAATATATTAGAAAATAGGAGCAGAGCACGTCTAAATTGGGGAATAGGGGCCAGGGAATCAATAAAAAGAAATGTTGCAATCATTGGTAAATTGGAGATTCAGTTCAGTGCACTACTAAATGAACAAATATAATCAGCAGGGCATCTGTACGTGGAAGATGTGTATCAGGGAACAACTGAATGGAAGGAATTGATGCAGGGCAACAATAATTTGAGAATTCATGCAGGTGCCATTAAAGTCTAAGTGGGAGGACTGGGGCAGGATAACACTCAATGGGGGAGTTAGTGAAATTCCCGAATTAGTGCAGGATTGGTAACTGGGAGAATTGGTGCAGGAAAGCGGATCACTAATTGGAGCCTTCGAGATGTCCAGCCCGGAAACAGACCCCTCAGTCCAACTTGTCCAAGCCAAATCTTAAGAATGCTGTCAGCTCTCCACTAAATTGGAGAATCATTGCAAGAAATGACTAAATGGAAAAAAATTGGGATAGGGCCTATCGAAACGTGAGAATTTGCAACAGGGCATCAGATCATGGGTGAATTAGTCCAGTTCAGCACTAAAATGGGTGAGTTATGCTGTGTTGCACTAAATGGGAGAATTGGGGCAGGACAATACCTTTTGGGAGACTTAGAGTAGGGCACCCTAAATTGGGCAAGGGCATCAGTCAGTATGGGGATTGCTGTAAGGCAGCACTGAGTGGAGAACTTGTTCAGGTAATCAGCAATTCGGGGAAATGGTGCTAAGCAACACTGAATTGGTGTGGGGTAACAGTAAATACTGATAACTTCGAGAATTGGAGCAAATGGGAGAACACGGGCAGTGAATCATTAAATAGGACAAATGTTGCAAAGGATTAGAGGTCCAGATTCAATACAGTGCACCACGAAATGGGGGAATTGGTGCAGTTTACCATGAAATGGAAGAAATGTGTCGGATCGGTCAATTGGAGATATGATGCATAAATCGCAAGATTAGAGAGTTCTGGCAGCGGACGACTAAATGGGAGAATTGTTGCAGGAAATACTAAATGGAAGACCTGGTGCACAGTGGAGCTAAATTAGAGAATAGGTGCATGGTACCAGGGAATGGGAGGATTAGAGTAGCGCACCAATCAATGGTAGAATCGGGCTCGGGCATCAGTAAATGGAAGAATTAGTACAGGGATATGAGTAAATGGGAGATCTGTTGGAAACAATAAATGGGAGACCTAGTGCACAGTGCCGTTCCATGAAAAAATTGTTGTGTGTGCCAATGTATTGGAAAATTGGAGCAGAGCATGTCCAGATTGGGGAATAGGGGGCCAGGGAATCAATAAAAAGAAGAAATGTTGCAAGCTTTGGTAAATTGGAATATCAGTTCAGTGCTTTACTAAACGAAAAAATAAAATCAGTAGGGCTTCTGTACATTGAAAATGTATATCAGGGAACACGGTGTGGGCGGAACGGTGGCACAGTGGTTAGCACTGCTGCCTCACAGCGCCTGAGACCCGGGTTCAATTCCCGACTCAGGCGACTGACTGTGTGGAGTTTGCACGTTCTCCCCGTGTCAGCGTGGGTTTCCTCCGGGTGCTCCGGTTTCCTCCCACAGTCCAAAGATGTGCGGGTCAGGTGAATTGGCCGTGCTAAATTGCCCATAGTGTTAGGTAATGGGTAAATGTAGGGGTATGGGTGGGTTTCGCTTCGGCGGGTCGGTGTGGAATTGTTGGGCCGAAGGGGCTGTTTCCACACTGTAAATCTAATCTAAAAAAAACAATTAATGAAAGGAATTGCTGCAGGGCAACATTAATTGGAGAATTCAGACAGGTGTCATTAAATTCTTAGTGGGAGGACTAAGGCAGGATAACCTCAATGGGGGAGTTGGTGAAATTCATGACATAGTGCAGGATTGGTCAATGGGAGAACTGGTGCAGGGAAGCGGAGCACTAATTAGAGCCTTAGAGATGTCCAGTTCGGAAACAGACCCTTCAGTCCAACTTGTTCACGCCTAAATTTAAGAATTCTGACAGCTCACAAGTATATTTGAGAATCATTGCAAGAAACTACTAAATGGAAAATTTGCGAAAGGACTCATTGAAATGTGAGAATTTGCAACAGGGCATCAGATAATGGGTGAATCAGTGCATTCTGCACTAAATGATTGTGTTATGTTGTGTTGCACTAAATGGGAGAATTGGGGCAGGACAATACCTTTTTGGGAGATATAGAGTAGGACATCACTAAATTGGGCGAGGTCATCAGTCAGTATGAGGATTGGTGTAAGGCAACACAGAGTAGAGACCTGGTTCAGGAAATCAGTAATGGGGGAAATGGTGCTAAGCAACACTGAATTGGAGAATTGGTGTGGGGTATCAGTAAATGAAAGACCTGGTGCAGGGTGCTGATAACTTTGCGAATTGGAGCAAATGGGAGAACGCGGGCAGTGAATCAGTAAATAGGACAAATGTTGGAAAATATTATTGTTCCAGATTCAATACAGTGCACCACGAAATGGGGGAGTTGGCGCTGTTCACCACTAAAGGTAAGACATGTGTAGGATCGGTAATTTGGAGATTTGATGGAGTAATCGCAACATGAGAGAATTCTGGCAGTGGACGACTAAATGGGAGAATTATTGAAGGGAAATACGGAATGGAAGAACTGGTGCACAGTGGAGCTAAATTAGAGAATGAGTGCATGGCACCAGGAAATTGGAGAATTAGAGTAGCGCACCCTTAAATGGTAGAATCTGCTCAGGCATCAGTAAATGGAAGAATTAGTACAGAGATGGAGGAAAATGGGAGACTTGGTGGGAATCAATAAATGGGAGATTTGGTGCACAGAGCCATTACATTGGAAAACTGGTGTGTGTGTCAATATATTAGAAAATTGGAGCAGAGCATGTCTAAATTGGGGAATAAGGGCCTGGGGATCAATAAAAAAAATATTGCAAGCATCGGTGAATTTGAGATTCATTTCAGTTCACCACTAAATGAAAACAATTCTGCAAGGCACCCGTACATGGAAGAAGTGTTTCAGGGAACAATTAGATGGAAGGAATTGATGCAGGTCATCAATAATTGGAGAATTCTTGCAGGTGCCCTTAAATAGGGCAGGGTAATGCCAATGGGAGAGTTGGTGCAGTTTCAGGATTTGTGCAGGATTGGTAAATGGGAGAAATGGTGCAGAGCAACGGAGCCATAAATAGTCATACAATCATAGTGAAATGTACACCGTGGAAACAGACACTTCAGTCCAACTTGTCAATGACTCAATTTTAGAATTCTGGCAGCTCTCCACGCATTTGGAGAATCATTCCAAGGAACTACTAACTGGAAGAATTGACATAAGAGAATTTGTAACAGGGCACCCGATCATGGCAAATTGCTGCAGTTGGCACCAAATGGGAGAATTTCAGTTTAGCAGTGAATGGGAGAATTGGTGCAGTGTAGCACTAAATGGGAAAATTGGGACAGGACAATACTTGATGCGGGAATGAGAGTAGGGCATCCCTAAAATGGGCGAGGGCATCAGTCAATATGAGGACTGGTGTAAGGCAAAACTGAATGGAGAACTTGTTCAGGACATCAGTAATTGGGGAAAATGGTGCTAAGCAACACTGAATTGGAGAATCGTCACGTGCCATCAGTAAATGAGACCTGGTGCACACTGGAGCTAAATTAGAGAATTGGTGCATGGCAACAGTAAAGGGGAGAATTAGAGTAGTGCACCCTTAAATGGTAGAATCGGGCTAAGGCATCAGAAAATAGAAGAATTAGTACAGAGCTATGAGTAAATGGGAGATTTGGTGGGAATCAATAAATCGGATATCTGGTGCACAGTGCCGTTACATTAGAAAATTGGTGGGAGTGCCAATATATTGGAAAATTGTAGCAGAGTATGTCTAAATTGGGGAATAGGGACAAGGGAATCAGGAAAGGAAGAAATGTTGGAAGCATTGGAAATTCAGCTCAGTGCATCACGAAATGAAAAACAATTCAGCAGGGTATCTGTACGTGGAAGAAGTGTTTCAGGGTACAATTAACAAAAGGAATTGATGCAGGGCAACAATAATTAGAGAATTCATGCAGGTCCAATTAAAGTCTAAGTGGGAGGACTGAGCAGGATAACACTCAATGGGTGAGTTGGTGAAATTCCCGAATTAGTGCAGGATTGGTAAACGGAAGAATTGGTGCAGGGAAGTGGAGCACTAATTATAGGCTTAGAGATGTACAGCACGGAAACAGACACTTCAGTCCACCGTCTCCACGCCTAAATTTAAGAATTCTGGCAAGTCTCCACTAAATTGTAGACTCATTGCCAGAAACGTCTAAATGGAAAAATTGTGATAGGGCTTATCGAAACATGAGAATTTGTAACAGGGCATCAGATAATGGGTGAACTGGTGCAGTTCAGCACTAAATGGGTGAGTTATGCTGTGTTGCACTAAATGGGAGGATTGGAGCAGGACAGTACATTTTGGGGGATTTAGAGTAGGGCACCCCTAAATTGGGCAAGGGTATCAGTCAGTATGGGCATTGGTGTAAGACAGTACTGAGTGGAGACCTTGTTCAGGACGGGGGATTTGGTGCTAAGCAACACTGAATTGGAGAATTGGTGTGGGGTATAAGTAAATGAGAGACCTGGTGCAGGGTGCTGATAACTTCAAGAATTGGAGCAAGGTGGAGAACACGGACAATGAATCAGTAAATAGGACAAATGTTGCAAAGGATTAGTGGTCCAGATTCAATACAGTGTACCACCAAAATGGAGGAGTTGGTGCAGTTTACACTAAAGGAGGAATATTTGCAGTATTGGGAATTTGGAGATTTGATGCAGGGATCGCAAGATTAGAGAATTCTGGCAATAGACTATGAAATGAGAGAATTGTTGCAGGAAATACTGAGTGGAAGAACTGGTGCACAGTGGAGCTCAATTAGAGACTGGGTGCATGGCACCAGTAAATGAGAGAATTAGAGTAGGGCACGCTTAAATGGTAGAATCAGGCTCGGGCATCAGTAAATGGAAGAATTAGTTCAGGGGTATGAGTAAATTCGAGATGTGGTGGGAATCAATAAATGGAAGATACGGTGTACAGTGCAGTTGTATTGGAAAACTGGTGTGAGTGTTCATATATTAGAAAATAGGAGCAGAGCGTGTCTAAATTGGGGAATAGGGGCCAGGGAATCAATAAAAAGAAATTTTGCGATCATTGGTAAATTGGAGATTCTGTTCACTTAATGAACAAATATAATCAGCAGGGCATCTGTACGTTGAAGATGTGTATCAGGGAACAACTAAATGGAAGGAATTGATGCAAGGCAACAATAATTTGAGACTTCATGCAGTTGCCATTAAATTCCAAGTGGGAGGACTGAGGCAGGATAACCTCAGTGGGTGAGTTGGTGATATTCCCGAATTAGTGCAGGGTCGGTAAATGGGAGAATTGGTTCAGGGAAGCGGAGCAGTAATTGGAGCCTTCGAGATGTCCAGCCCGGAAACAGACCCTTCAGTCCAACTTGTCCAAGCCAAAACGTAAGAATGCTGTCAGCTCTCCACTAAATTGGAGAATCATTGGAAGAAACGATTAAATGGAAAAATTGGGAAAGGGCTTATCGAAATGTGTGAATTTGCAACAGGGCATCGAGATAATGGGTGAATTATTGCAGTTCAGCACTAAATGGGTGAGTTATGCTGTGTTGCACTAAATGGGAGAATTGGGGCAGGACATTACCTTTTGGGAGATTTAGAGTAGGGCACCCCTAAATTGGGCGAGGGCATCAGTCAGTATGAGGATTACTGTAAGGCAACACTGAGTGGAGAACTTGTTCAGGACATCAGCATTTCGGGGAAATAGTGCTAAGCAATATTGAATTGGTGTGGGGTAACAGTAAATGCTGATAACGTCGAGAATTGGAGCAAATGGGAGAACACGGGCTGTGAATCATTAAATAGGACAACTGTTGCAAAGGATTAGAGGTCCAGATTCAATACAGTGCACCACGAAATGGGGGAATTGGTGCAGTTTACCATGAAATGGAAGATATATCTCGGATCGGTCATTTGGAGATATTATGCATAAACCGCAAGTTTCGAGAATTCTGGCAGTGGACTACTAAGTGGGAGAATTGTTGGAGGAAATACTAATTGGAAAACCTGGTGCACAGTGGAGTTCAATTACAGGATGGGTGCATGGCACCAGGAAATGGGACAATTAGAGTAGGGCACCCTTAAATGGTAGAATCTGGCTCGGGCATTAGTAAATGCAAGAATTAGTACAAGGATATGAGTAAAAGGGTGGTTGGTGGGAATCAATAAATGGGAGATTCGGTGCACAGTGCAATTATATTGGAAAACTGCTGTGAGTGTCAATATATTAGAAAAGTGGAGCAGAGCATATCTAAATTGAGGAATAGGGGCCTGAGGATCAATAAAAAGAAAAATGTTGCAAGCGTCAGTAAATTGGAGATTCAGTTCTGTGCATGACTAAATGAAAACAATTCAGCAGGGCACCCGTCCATGGAAAAATCATTGGAGAATCATTCCAAGGAACTACTAAATGGAAGAATTGGGCAAGGGCTAATCGAAACAAGAGAATTTGGAACAGGGCATCTGATAATGGCAAATTGGTGCAGTTAGCAGCAAATGGGAGAGTTTCAGTTTAGCCGTGAATGGGAGAATTGGTGCAGTGTAGCACTAAATGGGAAAATTGGGACAGGACAATACTTGATGCGGGAATTAGAGTAGTGCACCCCTAAATTGGGCGAGGGCATCAGTCAATATGAGGATTGGTGTAAGGCAAAACTGTATGGAGAACTTGTTCAGGGCTTCAGTAATTGGGGAAAATGGTGCTAAGCAACACTGAATTGGAGAATTGGTGCGGGCCATCAGTAAATTAGAGTCCTTGTGCACAGTGGAGCTAAATTAGAGAATTGGTGCTTGGCAACAGTGCTTGGCAAATGGTAGAATCAGGCTAAGGAATCAGTAAATGGAAGAATTAGTACAGGGCTATGAGTAAATGGGAGATTTGGTGGGAATCAATAAATGGGATATCTGCTGCACAGTGCCGTTACATTAGAAAATTGGTGGGAGTGCCAATATATTGGAAAATTGTAGCAGAACATGTCTAAATTGGGGAATAGGGACCAGGGAATCAGGAAAAGAAGAAATGTTGGAAGCATTGGTAAATTGGAGATTCAGTTCAGTGCATCACGAAATGAAAAACAATTCAGGAGGGCATCTATACGTGGAAGAAGTGTTTCAGGGAACAATTAAATGAAAGGAATTGATGCAGGGCAACAATAATTAGAGAATTCATGCAGGTGCCATTAAATTCTAAGTGGAAGGACTGGGGCAGGATAACCTCAATGGGTGAGTTGATTAAATTCCCGAATTAGTGCAGGATTGGTAAATGGGAGAATTGGTGCAGGGAAATGGAGCACTAATTACAGCCTTAGAGATGTACAGCACGGAAACAGACTCTTCAGTCCAACGTCTCCACTCCTAAATTTAAGAATTCTGGTAGCCTCCACAAAATTGAAGACTCATTGCCATAAATTAATAAATGGAAAATTTGGGAAAGGGCTTATCGACGTGTGATCATTTGCAACAGGGCATCGAGATAATGGGTGAATTATTGCAGTTCAGAGCTAAATGGGTGAGTTATGCTGTGTTGCACTAAATGGGAGGATTGGGGCAGGACATTACTTTTGGGGAGATTTAGAGTAGGGCACCCCTAAATTGGTGGAGGGCATCAGTCCAGTATGGGGATTGGTGTAAGACAACACAAAATGGAGAAATTGTTCAGGATATCAGTCATTGGGGGAAATGGTGTTCAGCAACACTGAATTGTAGAATTGGTGCTTGCTATTAGTAAATGAGTGACTTGGTGCACAGTGGAGCTAAATTAGAGAATTGGTGCATGGCAACAGTAAATGGGAGAATTAGAGTAGGGCACCCCTAAATGGTAGAATCGGGCTCGGGCATTAGTAAATGGAAGAATTAGTACAGGGATATGAGTAAAAGGGCGGTTTGGTGGGAATCAATAAGTGGGAGATTCAGTGCACAGTGCAATTATATTGGAAACAGTTGTGAGTGTCAATATATTAGAAAAGTGGAGCAGAGCATGTCTAAATTGGGGAATAGGGGCCAGGGGATCAATAAATAGAGAAATGTTGCAAGTATCATTGGAGATTCAGTTGAGTGCATGACTACATGAAAACAATTCAGCAGGGCACCTGTACGTGGAAGAAGTGTTTCAGGGAACAATTAAATGTAAAAAATTGATGCAGGGCATCATGATTGGCGATTTCATACAGATGCCTTTAAATTGATCCGGATAACACTCAGTGGGAGACTTGGCGCAGATTCAGGATTTGTGCAGGATTGGTAAATGAGAGAAATGGTGCAGAGCAGCAGAGCCATTAACAGAGTCATACAATCATAGAGATGTACAACATGGAAACAGACACTTCACTCCAACTTGTCTATTTTAGAATTCTGTCAGTGCTCCACGAAATTGGACAATCATTCCAAGGAACTACTAAAAGGAAGAATTGGGCAAGGGGGCTTATAAAATAAGAGATTTTGGAACAGGGCATCCGATAATGGCAAATTGGTGCAGTTAGCACCAAATGGGAGAGTTTCAGTTTAGCAGAAAATGGGACAATTGGTGCAGTGGAGCACTAAATGGGAGAATTGGGACAGGATAATACTTGATGCGGGAATGATAGTAGGGCATCCCTAAAATGGGCGAGGACATCAGTTAATATCAGGTTTGGTGTAAGGCAAAACTGAATGGAGAACTTGTTCAGGACATCAGTAATTGGGGAAAATGGTGCTAAGCAACACTGAATTGGAGAATCGGTGCGGGCCATCAGTAAATGAGTGACCTGGTGCACAGTGGAGCTAAATTAGAGAATTGGTGAATGGCAACAGTAAAGGGGAGAATTAGAGTAGGGCACCCTTAAATGGTAGAATCAGGCTCGGGCATCAGTGAATTGAAGATTTAGTACAGGGATATGAGTAAGTGGGAGATTTGGTGGGAATCAATAAATAGGAGATTCCATTATATTGGAAAACTGGTGTGAGTGTCAGTATATTAGAAAATTGCAGCATGGCGTGTCTACATTGTGGAATAGGGGCAGTGAATTAATAAAAGGAAGAAATGTTGCAAGCATTGGAAAACTGGAGATTCAGTTCAGTGCATCACGAAATGAAAACAATTCAGCAGGGCATCTGTACGTGGAAGATGTGTATCATGGAACGACTAAATGGAAGGAATTGATGCAGGGCAACAATAATTGGAGAATTCATGCAGGTGCCTTTAAATTCTAAGTGGGAGGACTGAGGCAAGTTAACACTCAATGGGTGAGTTGGTGAAATTCCCGACTTAGAGCAGGATTGGTAACTGGGAGAATTGGTGCAGGGAAGAGGAACACTAAATATAGCACAGAGATATACAGCACGAAACAGACCCTTCAGTCCAACTTGTCCACTCCTAAATTTCTGAATTCTGGCAGCGCTCTACTAAATTGGAGAATCATTGCAAGGAACTACGGAGGATCTAAAATTTGAATTTAGACAACCATTATGTGTAGATTTTTATTTACCACAAAATGGTTTCTCAATGTAAAAGAATGCTATGAAATGGCCTGTGAACCTGTCCTGCTGATTTTGCAGAATTAAGCTGAAATTCAAAGATAAGAGGACAATAGAGTTTTCATAAAATGAATACCGACACATTAATTGACTATTTGAACTGACCTTCAACTGATACATTGCCTGACACTTTACATAAATAAGATTTCTTTTCCAAGGAATACCTTTGGATCAGCCTATTGTCAATTATGTCTCCATATTACAGATGATTGGACTTTTCTTGTCATTAAGAACCCTTTTCCAGGAAATATCATTGGATTAACTTTCTGCAAATCATGTCACCTTATTATATGTGATTGGTCTTTCATGTCATTAGGGCTGTACTACCTCTTTAAAAAACATATTAAAAATGTGTAATTTTCAAATGTAATCATGCAACTTCGCCATGGAATACAGAAGCTTTAACCTCTGTGTTGCTGGATAAAATTGCGTCAAGGTGCCTTAATTCAATAAACTAACGGCCACTGCTTTTTGAACAGACCGTATTCGTTGACTCTTTTGACCGATCTCGAATCAAGAGGTCATAGATCTTCACAGAATGGTACAAAGTCAAGCCGGAGTGACATCTGGAAGAGGTAATAGTTATTTATGATCAGCAGGATGTTGCACAGATAAGCAGAAATGAAATCTGTTAGAGGTAATAAATGTTAATGATCTGCTGGATGTTACAGAGACAAGCAGGAATGAAATCTAGAACAGGAAATAACCTTTTATAGTGTGCCAGGATGTTAAAGTGTCAGGCCGGAGTGACATCTGGAAGAGGTAATAGTTATTTATGATTGGCAGGATGTTGCACAGATAAGCGGGAATAAAATCTGTTAGAGGTAATAAATGTTTATGATCTACTGGATGTTACAGAAACAAGCAAGAATGAAATCTAGAAGAGGAAATAACCTTTTATAGTGTGCCAGGATGTTAAAGGGTCAAGCAGGAATGAAATCTGGAAGAGGTAATAGTTGTTTATGATCGGCAGGATGTTAATGAGACAAATAGGAATATAATCTGGAAGAGGTAATAAGTTGGTTATACTCTGCAGAATATTACAGAGGTAAGAAGGAATGAAATCTGGAAGAGGTAACAGTTGTTAATAATCTGCAGAATGTTACAGAGACAAGCATAACTGAAATCTAGAGGAAGTCATAAATGTGTATAGTTTACAGGATGTAACACAGACAAGCAGGAGTGAAATCTTGAAGAGGTAATATTTGTTTATAATCTGCAGAATGTTACAGAGACAAGCAGGAATGAAATCTGGAAGAGGTAATAGTTGTTTATAATCTGCCAGAAGTTACGGTGACAAGCAGGAGTGAAATCTGAAACAGATAATATTGGTTTATGACCTGCAGGATTTTACAGATACACGAAGGAATGAAACCAGGAAGAAGTAATAATTGTTTATTATCTTCAGGATATTACAGAGACAAGCCGGAGTGAAATCTAGAGAAGGTCAAAGATGTGTATGGTCTGCAGTATTTGAAAGAGACAAGGAGGAGTGAACTCGAGAAGAGATAATACTTTTTTATGGTCTGCAGAATGTTACAGTGTTGGGCAGGAGTGAAATCTGGAAGAGGTAATAGTTGTTTATGGTCTCCAGGATATCATAGAGACAAGCGGAGTAATATCTGGAGGAGGTCATAGATGTGTATGATCTGCAGTATTTTAATGAGACAAGCAGCAGTGAAATCTGGAAGAGGTAATAGATGTTTATGGTCTGCAGTACATTACGGAGGCAGGCAGGAGTGAAATCTGGAAGAGGTAATAGTTGTTCATTGTTTGCAGCATTTTAAAGAGACAAGCAAGAGTGAAATCTGGAAGAGAGAATAGTTGTTTAAGGTCTGCATTATTTTACAGAGACGTCCAGGAGTGAAATCTGGAAGAGGTAATACTTTTTTATGGTTTGGAGAATGTTACAGAGGCAAGCAGGAATGAAATCTAGAGGTGGTCACAGATATGTATGGTCTGCAGTATGTTACAGAGACAAGCAGGAATGAAATCTGGTAGAGGTAATAGTTGCTTATGGTCTGCAGGGTGTTGCAGATTCAAGCAGCAGTGAAAAGTGGAAGTGGTAATACAGATGTTGAATTTGTTTATCGTCTGCAGAATGTTAGAGACACAAGCAGGAGTGAAATCTGGAAGTGGTCATATTTGTTTACAATCTGCAGAATGTTACAGAGAGAAGCCGGAGTGACATCTGGAAGAGGTAGTAGTTGTTTATAGTCTGCCAAATGTTATAGGCAGAAGCTGGAGTGAAATTGGTAAGGTGTAGTAGTTGTTTGTGGCCTGCAGAATGTTACAGAGACAAGCCAGAGTGAAATATGGAAGAGGTTCAAGTGGTTTATAATCTGCCAGATGTTGCAGCGACAAGCAGGGGTGACGGATGTATCATGTAATGGTTGTTCATAATCTGCAGGATGGCACAGAGACAAGCAGGAATGAAATCTGGAAGAGGTGATAATTGTTTATGGTCTGCAGGATGTTGGAGAGGTAAGCAGGAATTAAATCTGGTAGAGGTAATAGTTGTTTATGGTCGGCAGTACTGTGCAGAGACAAGCAGGAGTGAAATCTGGAGGAGGTCATAGATGTGCATGGTCTGCAGGATGTTACGCAGACAAGCAGGAGTGACATCTGTCAGAGGTTCCATTTATTTATAGTCTGCAGAACGTTATAGACACAAGCAGGATTGAAATCCTGAGGAGGTAATAGTTGTTTGTGGTCTGCAGGATATTACAGAGTCAAGCCGGTGCAAAATCTGAACAAGGTAATGGTTGTTTGTGGTCTGCAGAATGTTATAGACACGAGCAGGAGTGACATCTGGAAGATGTAATAGTTGTTTATGTTCTGCAGGATGTTACAGAGACAAACAGGAATGAAATCTGGAAGAGGTAATAGTTATTTATGGTCTGCAGGATGTTGCAGAATCAAGCAGGAGTGAAAGATAAATGAGGTAATACGTTTTATGGTCTGGAGAATGTTACAGAGGCAAGCAGGAATGAAATCTAGAGTAGGTCATACATTTGTATAGTCTTCAGCATGTTAAACAGACAAGCAGGAGTGAAATGATGAAGAGGTAATATATGTTTATAATCTGCCAGATGTTACACATACAAGCAGGGGTGTAATCTGGAAGAGGTAATATTTATAGTCTGCAGGATGTTGCAGATTCAAGCAGGAGTGAAAAATGGAAGTGGTAATACTTTTTAATGGTCTGGAGAATGTTACAGTGACAAAAGGGAACGAGATCAGGAAGAGGTAGTACATGTTTATATAATGCAGGATATTAAAGGCACAAGCTGGAGTGAAATCTGGAAGAGGAAATAATTGTTTATGGTCTGCAGTATTTTGCGGAGACAAGCAGGAATGAAATCTAGAGGAGGTCATAGATGTGTGTGGTCTTCAGGATGTTACACAGACAAGCAGGAGTGAAATCTGGAAGAGGTAATAGTTGTTTATGGTGTTCAGGATATTACAGAGACAAGCCGGAGTGAAATCTGGAGGAGGACAGAGATGTATATGGTCTGCAGTATTTTAAAAAGGTAAGCAAAAGCAGAAATCTGGAAGAGGTTATATTTGTTTATGGTCTGCAGGATGTTACAGGGTCAAGCAGGGATGAAATCTGGAAGAGGCAATAGTTGGTTGTGGTTTGCAGGATGTCATAGACATAAGCAGGAGTGAAATTGGAAAAGGTAATAATTGTTTATGGTCTGCAGTATTTTACGGAGACAAGCAGGAATGAAATCTAGAGAAGGTCATAGATGTGTATGGTCTTCAGGATGTTACAGAGACAAGCAGGAGTGAAATCTGGAAGATGTAATAGTTGTTTATAATCTGCAGGATGGTGAAGAATCAAGCAGCAGTGAAATGTGGAAGTGGTAATACAGATGTTGAATTTGTTAAACATCTGCAGAATATTAGAGACACAAGAAGGACTGAAATCTGGAAGAGGTAATATTTGTTTATAAACTGTCGGATTGTACAGAGACAAGCAGGAGTGAAATCTGGAAGAGGTAATAGTCGTTTGTGATCAGTTCAATGTTACACACAGAAGCAGGAGTGAAATTAAGAAGAGGTAATATTCATTTTTGTCTGCAGAATGTTATAGACACAGGCGGGAGTGAAATCTGGAAGAGATAATAATTGTTTATGGTCTGCAGGATGTTACAGAGACAGGCAGGAGTGAAATCTGGAAGAGGTAATACTTTTTTATGGTCTGGAGAATGTTACAGAGGCAAGCAGGAATGAAATCTGGAAGAGATAATACATGTTTATGAGCTGCAGAATGTTACATAAACAAGCAGAAATGAAATCTAGAGGTGGTCACAGATGTGTATGGTCTGCAGTATGTTACAGACACAAGCAGGAATGAAATCTGGTAGAAGTAATAGTTGTTTATGGTGTGCAGGGTATTGCAGATTCAAACAGCAGTGAAAAGTGGAAGTGGTAATACAGATGTTGAATTTGTGTATCGTCTGCAGAATGTTAGAGACACAAGCAGGTGTGAAATCTGGAAGAGGTCATATTTGTTTACAGTCTGCAGAATGTTACAGAGAGAAGCTGGAGTGACATCTGGAAGAGGTAGTAGTTGTTTATAGTCTGCCAAATGTTATAGGCAGAAGCAGGAGTGAAATCGGCAAGGTGTAGTAGTTGTTTGTGTCCTGAAGAATGTTACAGAGACAAGCCGGAGTGAAATCTGGAAGAGGTTCAAGTGGTTTATAATCTGCCAGATGTTGCAGCGACAAGCAGGGGTGACGTATGGATGATGTAATGGTTGTTCATAATCTGCAGGATGGCAAAGAGACAAGCAGGAATGAAATCTGGAAGAGGTGATAATTGTTTGTGGTCTGCAGGATGTTGGAGAGGTAAGCAGGAATGAAATCTGGTAGAGGTAATAGTTGTTTATTGGCGGCAGTATTTTGCAGAGACAAGCAGGAGTGAAATCTGGAGGAGGTCATAGATGTGTATGGTCTGCAGGATGTTACGCAGACAAGCAGGAGTGACATCTGTAAAAGTTTCCATTTGTTTATAGTCTGCAGAACGTTATAGACACAAGCAGGAGTGACATTTGGAAGAGGTAATAGTTGTTTGTGGTTTGCAGGATATTACAGAGACAAACAGGGGTGACATCTGGAAGATGTAATAGTTGTTTATGGTCTGCAGGATGTTAAAGAGACAAGCAGGAATGAAATCTGGTAGAGGTAATAGTTATTTATCGTCTGCAGAATGTTGCAGAATCAAGCAGGAGTGAAAAATAAATGAGGTAATACTTTTTATCATCTGGAGAATGTTACAGAGGCAAGCAGGAATGAAATCTAGAGTAGGTCATACATGTGTATAATCTTCAGGCTGTTGGACAGACAAGCAGGAGTGAAATGACGAAGAGGTAATATTTGTTTATAATCTGCCAGATGTTATACATACAAGCAGGGGTGAAATCTGGAAGAGGTAATATTTATAGTCTGCAAGATGTTGCAGAGATAAGCAGGAAGGAAATCTGGTCGAGGTAATAGTTGTTTATGGTCGGCAGGATGTTGCAGATTCAAGCAGGAGTGAAAAATGGAAGTGGTAATACTTTTTAATGGTCTGGAGAATGTTACAGTGGCAAAAAGGAATGAGATTGGGAAGAGGTAGTACATGGTTATATTATGCAAGATATTATAGGGACAAGGAGGAGTGAAATCTGCAAGAGCTAATAGTTGTTTATAATCTGCAGGCTATTCCAGACAGACGTAGGATTGAAATCTGAAATAATTAATACTTGTTTATGGTCTGCAGAATGTTACAGAGACAAGCAGGAGTGAAATCCAGAAGAAGTATTAGTTGTTTATGATTTGCAGGATGTTGCAGAATCAAGCAGGAGTGAAAAGTGAAAGTGGCAATACATAGGTTGTATTTGATTATAGTCTGCAGAATGTTACAGACACAAGCAGGTGTGAAATCTGGAAGTGGTAATAGTTGTTTTCATCTGCAGGATGTTAAACGGTCAAGCAGGATTGAAATCTGGAAGAAGTTATAGTTGTTTGTGGTTTGCAGGATGTTATAGACACAAGGAGGAGTGCGATCGAAAAGAGGTAATACACTTTTATGGTCTGCAGAATGTTGCAGAGACAAGCCGGAGTGAAATTTGGTAGAGGTAATAGCTGAGTATGGTTTTCAGGATGCTACAGAGACAAGCAGGAGTGAAATGTGGAAGCAGCAATTGTTGTTTATGATCTGCAGCTTGGTACAGTGATAAACAGGACGGAAATCTGGAAGACGTTATAATTAATTATGGTTTGCAGAATGTTACAGAGACAAGCAGGAATGAAATCGGTAACAGGTAATATTTATTTATGACCTGCAGGATTTTACAGATACAAAAAGGAATGAAATCTGGAAGATGTACTCGTTGATTATGGTCTTCAGGATATCACAGAGACAAGCCGGAGTGAAATCTGGAGGAGGTCAGAGATGTCTATCTGCAGTATTTTAAAGAGGTAAGCAGGAGTGAAATCTGTAAGAGGTAATAATTGTTTATGGTCTGCAGTATGTTACAGAGAAAAACAGGAGTGAAATCTAGAGGAGGCCATAGATGTGTATGGTGTTCAGGATGTTACACAGATATTACAGAGAAAAGCAGGAGTGAAATCTGTTTGAAGGAATATTTGTTTATAATCTGCAGAATGTTACAGAGACAAGCTGGAATGAAATCTGGAAGAGGTTATATTTGTTTATGGTCTGCAGGATGTTACAGGGTCAAGCAGGGATGAAATCTGGAAGAGGCAATAGTTGGTTATGGTTGGCAGGATGTCATAGACACAAGCAGGAGTGTAATTGGAAAAGGTAGTAATTGTTTATGGTCAGCAGTATGTTACAGAGACACGCAGGAATGAAATCTAGAGTAGGTCATAGATGTGTATGGTCTTCAGGATGTTACACAGATATTACAGAGAAAAGCAGGAGTGAAATCTGGAAGAGAGAATAGTTGTTTAAGGTCTGCATTATTTTACAGAGACATCCAGGAGTGAAATCTGGAAGAGGTAATACTTTTTTATGGTCTGGAGAATGTTACAGAGGCAAGCACGAATGAAATCTGGAAGAGGTAATACATATTTATGATCTGCAGAATGTTACAGAGACAGGCAGGAATGAAACCTAGAGGTGGTCACAGATGTGTATGGTCTGCAGTATGTTACAGAGACAAGCAGGAATGAAATCTGATAGAGGTAATAGTTGCTTATGGTCTGTAGGGTGTTGCAGATTCAAACAGCAGTGAAAAGTGGAAGTGGTAATACAGATGTTGAATTTGTTTATCGTCTGCAGAATGTTAGAGACACAAGCAGGTGTGAAATCTGGAAGTGGTAATAGTTGTTTATCATCTGCAGGATATTACAGGATCAAGCAGGAAAGAAATCTGGAAGAGGTAACAGTTATTTGTGGTCTGCAGGGTGTTATAGAGCCAAGCAGGATTGAAATCTGGAAGAGGTAATATTTGTTTACAGTCTGCAGAATGTTACAGAGAGAAGCTGGAGTGAAATCTGGAAGAAGTAGTAGTTGTTTATAATCTGTCAGATGTTGCAGCGACAAGCAGGGGTGACGTATGGATGATGTAATGGTTGTTCATAATCTGCAGGATGGCACAGAGACAAGCAGGAATGAAATCTGGAAGAGGTGATAATTGTTTATGGTCTGCAGGATGTTGGAGAGGTAAGCAGGAATTAAATCTGGTAGAGGTAATAGTTGTTTATGGTCGGCAGTATTTTGCAGAGACAAGCAGGAGTGAAATCTGGAGGAGGTCATAGATGTGTATGGTCTGCAGGATGTTACGCAGACAAGCAGGAGTGACATCTGTAAAAGTTTCCATTTGTTTATAGTCTGCAGAACGTTATAGACACAAGCAGGAGTGACATTTGGAAGAGGTAATAGTTGTTTATGGTCTGCAGGATATTACAGAGACAAGCCGGAGTGAAATCTGAATAAGGTAATGGTTGTTTGTGGTCTGCAGAGTGTTATAGACACAAGCAGGAGTGACATCTGGAAGATGTAATAGTTGTTTATAGTCTGCACGATGTTACAGAGACAAGCAGGAATGAAATATCGTAGAGGTAATAGTTATTTATGGTCTGCAGGATGTTGCAGAATCAAGCAGGAGTGAAAAATAAATGAGGTAACTCTATTTTATGGTCTGGAGAATGTTACAGAGGCAAGCAGGAATGAAATATGGAAGGTGTAATAATTGTTTATAATCTGCCAGATGTTACAGCGACAAGTAGGAGTGACATATGGAAGTGATAATAGTTGTTTATGATCTGCAGGAAGGCACAGAGACAAGCAGGAATGAAATCTGGAAGAAGTAATATATGTTTCTGGTGTGCAGTTTTACAGGGACAAGCAGGAATGAATTCTAGATGAGGTAATAGCTGTTTGTAATCTGCCAGAAGTTACAGAAACAATTCAGAGTGCAATCTGTTCGAGGTAAGTATTGTTTATGATCAGCATGATATTCCAAAACTAAGCAGGAATGAAATCTGCTAGAGGTAATAGTTGTTTATAATCTGCAGGATGTTACAGAATCAAGCAGGGGTGAAAAGTGGAAGTGGTAATACAGAGGTTGTATTTGATTATAGTCTGCAGAATGTTAGAGACACACGCAGGTGAGAAATCTGAAAGAGGTCATAGTTGTTTCTAATCTGCAGGATATTACAGGGACAAGCAGGAGTAAAATCTGTACGAGATAATAATTGTTTATGGTCTGCAGGATGATACAGAGACAAACAGGATTGTAATCGGGAAGAGATAATAACTGTTTATAATCTGCCGGAAGTTACAGTAACAATCCAGAGTGAAATCAGTTCGAGGTAATTGTTGTTTATGATCAGCATGATATTACAGAAACAAGCAGGAGCGAAATCTGGAAGAGGTAATAGTCGTTTATGATCTGCAGAAATTCACAGAGACAAGTAGGAATGAAATCTGGAAGAGGTGATAGTTGTTTATGGCCTGCAGGATATTACAGGGACAAGCAGGAGTGAAATCTGGAAGAGGTAATAGTTGTTTAGTGTCTGCAGGATGTTGCAGGGTCAAGCAGGAATGAAATCTGGAAGAGGTAATAGATGGTTCTGGTCTGCAGGATGTTATAGACAGAAGCAGAAGTGAAATCTTGAAGAGGTAATAGTTGTTTGTGGTCTGCAGGATGCTACAGAGACAAGCAGGAATGAAATCTGGAAAATATACTTGTTTATAATCTGAACGATGTTGCAGAGTCAAACAGGAGTGAAATATGGAAGAGGTAATAGTTGTTTCTGGTCTGCAGACTTTTACAGGGACAAGCAGGAATGGAACCTGAATGAGGTAATAGCTGTTTAAAATCTGCCAGACGTTACAGTAACAATTCGGAGTGAAATTAGTTCGAGGTAATTGTTGTTTATGATCAGCATGATGTTACAGAAACAAGCAGGAGTGAAATCTGGAAGAGGTAATAGTTATTTATAGTCTGCAGGATGTTATAGACACAAGCAGGAGTGAAAAATAAAAGAGCTAATGCGTTTTTATGGTCTGGAGAATGTTGCAGAGGCAAGCAGGAGAGAAATCTGGATGAGGTAATAGTTGTTTGTGTTGTAGGATGTTATAGACACAAGCAGGAGTGAAATCTGAAAGAGATTGTAGTTGTTTATGGTCTGTAGCATGTTACAGAGACAGGCAGGAGTGAAACCTGGAAGAGGTAATAATTGTTTATAGTCTGCCAGATGTTACACAGTCAAGCAGGAATGAAATTTGGAACAAGTTATAGATGGTTCTGGTCTGCAGGATGTTATAGATAGAAGCAGAAGTGAAATCTTGAAGAGATAATAGTTGTTTGTGGTCTGCAATATTTTACAGAGACAAGCAGGAGTGAAATCTGGAAGAGTTAATAGTTGTTTATAGTCTGCAGGATGTTACGAAGTCAAGCAGGAGTGAAAAATAAAAGAGGTAATACTTTTTTATGGTCTGGAGAATGTTACAGAGGCAAGCAGGAGTGAAATCTGGAAGAGATAATTGCTGTTATAGACACAAGCAGGACTGAACGCAGGAAGAGGTAATACTTGTTTATTTTCTGCAGCATGTTACAGAGCCAAGCAGGACTGAAATCTGGGAGAGGTAATAGTTGTTTGTGTCTGCAAAATGTTACAGAAACAAGCGGGAGTGAAATCTGGAAGAGATAATTGATGTTTATAGTCTGCCAGATGTTTCAGAGAAAATAAAAGAGGAAATCCTTTTTATGGCCTGGAGAATGTTACAGAGACAAGCAGGAATGAAATCTAGAAGAGGTAACAGTTGCTTATGGCCTGCAGGATATTACAGAGACAAGCAGGAGTGAAATCTGGAAGAGGTAATATTTGTTTACGGTCTGCAGAATGTTACAGAGAGCAGCAGGAATGAAATGTGGAAGAGCCAATATTTGATTATAAACTGCCAGATTTTACAGAGACAAGCTGGAGTGAAACCTGGAAGAGGTAATAGTTGTTTGTGGTCTGCAGACTTTTACGGGGACAAGCAGGAATGAAATCTGAATGAGGTAATAGCTGTTTAGAATCTGTCAGACGTTACAGTAACAATTTGGAGTGAAATTAGTTCGAGGTAATTGTTGTTTATGATCAGCATGATGTTACAGAAACAAGCAGGAGTGAAATCTGGAACAGGTAATATTCATTTACAGCCTGCAGAATGTTACAGAGAGAAGCAGGAGTGAAATCTGGAAGAGCTAATATTTGTTTATAAACTGCCAGATGGTACAGAGACAAGCTGGAGTGAAATCTGGAAGAGATAATATTTGTTTATGATCTGCAGTATTTTACAGAAACAATCTGGAAGGAAATCTGTTAGAGGTGATTGTTGTTTCTGATCAGCATGATGTTACAGCAACAAGCAGGAGTCAATATGGGAGAAGTAATAGCTGTTTATGATCTGCAGAATGCAACAGAGACAAACAGGAATGAAATCTGGAAGAGCTTGCATTTGGTTATAATCTGCACAATGTTACAGACACAAGCATGAAGGGAATCTGGAAGAGGTCATACTTGTTTATCGTCTGGAGAATGTTACAGAGACAAGCAGGAGTGAAATCTAAAAGAGGCAATAGTTGTTTATGGTCTGCAGGACGATACAGAGACAAGCAGGAATGAAATCTGGAAGAGGTGATAATTGTTTATGGTCTGTAGGATGTTGCAGAGTTAAGCAGGAATGAAATCTGGAAGAGTAATACTTGTTTGTAATCTGCAGGATGTTGCAGAGGTTAGCAGGAAAGAAACCTGGTGGAGGTAATTGTTGTTTATAAGCTGCAGGATGTTGCAGAGGTAAGCAGGAATGAAATCTGGTTGAGGTAATAGTTGTTTATAACCTGCAGGATGGAGCAGAATCAAGCAGGAGTGAAAAATGGAAATGGTAAAAAATTTTATGGTCTGGAGAATGTTACAGAGGCAAGCAGGAATGAGATCTAGAAAAGGTAATACTTGTTTATAACCTACAGGACATTACAGGGACAAGCAGGAGTGAAATCTGGAAGAGATAATAATTGTTTATGGTCTGTAGTATTTTACGGAGACAAGCAGGAATGAAATCTAGAGGAGGTCATAAATGTGTATGGTCTTCAGGATGTTACACAGACTAGCAGGAGTGAAATCTGGAAGAGGTAATAGTTGTTTATAATCTGCAGGATGTTGCAGAGGTCAGCAGGAATGATATCTGTTAGAGGTAATAGTTGTTAATGGTCTGCAGTATTTTACAGAGACAAACAGGAGTGAAATCTGGACAAGATAATAGTTGTTTATAATCTGCAAGATGTTGCAGTAGTAAGTAGGAATGAAATCTAGAAGAGGTAAAAGTTGTTTATGTTCTTCAGGATGTTGTAGATTCAAGCAAGAGTGATAAATGGATGCGATTATACATTTTTATAGTCTGTAGAATGTTACAGAGTCAAGCAGGAATGAAATCTCGAAGACGTAATAGTTGTTTATGGTCTGCAGGATGTTCCAGAGTCAAAGAGGAGTGAAAAGTGGAAGAGGTAATACAGAGGTTGCACTTGTTTATACTCTGCAGAATGTTAGAGACACAAGCTTGAGTGAAATCTAGAAGTGGTAATACTTTTTTATGGTCTGCGGAATGTTACACAAACAAGCAGGAGTGAAATCTGGGTGATGATATAGTTGGTTAGGGTTTCAAAGCTTTTGCAGGGACAAGCGGGATTGAAATCTGGAAGAGGTAATAGTTGTTTATGGCCTGCAGGATGCAAGCAGGAGTGAACAATAGAAGAGGTAATAATTGTTTATAATCTGAACAATGTTACAGAGTCAAACAGGAGTGAAATATGGAAGAGGTAATAGTTGTTTCTGGTCTGCAGGAATGGAATCTGGATGAGGTAATAGCTGTTTGTAATCTGCTGGAAGTTACAGAAACAATTCGGACTGAAATCTGTCAGAGGTAATTTTTATGATCAGCATGCTGTTACAGAGACAAGCATGAGTGAAATCTGGAAGAGGTAATAGTTGTTTATGGTCTGCAGGAAGTTACAGAAACAAGCAGGAGTGAAATCTGGGTGACACTGTAGTTGGTTAGGGTTTCAAAGATTTTACAGGAACACGCAGGATTGAAATCTGGGAGAGGTATTAGTTGTTTATAATCTGTAGAATGTTACAGACACAAGCAGGAATGAAATCTCGTGGTGTCCGTCGATGTATATGGTCTGTAGGATGTTACACAAACAAGCAGGAGTGGAATCTGGAAGAGGTTGCATTTGTTTTTAGTCTGCCGAATGTTATAGACACAAGCAGGAATGAAATCTAGAAGAGGGAATAGTTGTTTATAATCTGCAGGACGTTGCAGAGGTAAGCAGGAATGAAATCTGGTAGAGGGGTTAGTTTTTTTATGGTCTACAGGATGTTGCAGAATCAAGCAGGAGTTAAAAATAAAAGAGGTAATACTTTTTTATGCTCTGGGGAATGTTACAGAGGCAAGCAGGAATGAAATCTAGAAGAGGCAATCTACAGGATGTTACCGAGACAAGCAGGAGTGAAATCTGGAAGAGGTAATAGTTGTTTGTGGTCCGCAGAATGTTACAGAGACAAGCAGGGGTGACATATGGAAGAGATAATAGTTGTTTATGATCTGCAGGATGGCAGAGAGACACTCAGGAATGAAATCTGTATGAGGTAATACTTGTTTATAATCTTAACGATGTTGCAGAGTCAAACAGGAGTGAAATATGGAAGAGTAATAGTTGTTTCTGATCTGCAGAATTTTATAGGGACAAGCAGGAATGAAATCTAGCAGAGGTAATAGCTTTTATAATCTGCCGGAAGTTACAGTAACAATTCGGAGTGAAATCTGTTGTAGGTAATTGTTGTCAATGATCAGCATGATGTTACAGAAACAAGCAAGAGTGAAATCTAGAAGAGGTAATAACTGTTTATGGTCTGCAGGAAGATACAGGGTCAAACAGGAATGAAATATCGCAGAGGTAATAGTTGTTTATAATCTGGGGTATGTTATAGAGAGTGTCTGCAGGATTTACAGAGACATTCAGGAGTGAAATCTGGAAGAGGTAATAGTAGTTTATGGTCTAGACAATGTTCCAGTGAAAAGCAGGAATGAAATCTGGAAGAGGTAATAGTTGTTTATGGTCTACAGGATGTTACAGGGAAAAGCAGGAGTGAAATCTGGGTGACGATATAGTTCATTAGGGTTTCAAAGATTTTACACAGACAATCAGGAGTAAATTCTGGAAGATGTAATAGTTGTTTATAATCTGCAGCATGTTACAGGGTCAGATTGGAGTGAAATATGGAATAGGTAATAGGTGTTTATGATCTTGAAGATGTTACATAGAAAAGCAGGAGTGAAATCTGGGAGAGGTAATAGCTGTTTATGGTCTGCAGGATGATAGAGATAAGCAGTAGTGAAATCTGGAAATGGTAATAGTGATTTATGATCTCCTGCATGGTTCATAGACAAGCAGGAACAAAGTCTGGAAGATGTAAAAGTTGTTTATTGTTTGTAGTATTTTACAGAGACAAGCCGGAATGAAATCTGAAAAGGTAATCATTGTTTATGGTCTGCAGGATGTTACAGGGTCAAACAGGAGTGAAATTTGGAAGAGGTAATTTTTTTTAAGAGTCTGCAGGATGATACAGTGACAAGTAGGAGTGAAATCTGGAAGAGATAATAGTTGTTTATGGTCTGCAGATGTTACAGGGTCAAACAGGAGTGAAATATGGCAGAGGTAATGGTTGTTTGTGGTCTGCAGAATTTCACAGGGACAAGCAGGAATGAAATCTAGAAGAGCTCATACTTGTTTATGGTCTGCAGGATTTTATAGCGAGAAGCAGGAGTGAAATCTGGAAGTGGTGACAGTTGTTTATAATCTGCAGTAATTTACAGAAACAAGCTGGAATGAAATCTGCAAGTGGTAATAGTTGTTTATGATCAGCATGATGCTCCAGGGACACGCAGGAATGAAATTGAAAAGAGAATAATAGTTGTTTGTAATCTGCATGATGTTACAGAGACAAGCAGAAATGAAATCAGGAAGATGTAATAATTGTTTATGGTCTGCAAGATTTTACACACAATCAGGAGTGAAATCTGGAAGAGGTAATATTGGTACGTGGACAAGCAGGAATGAAGTCTGGAATAGGTAATAGTTGTTTCTAATCTACAGGATGTTACAGAGTCAGGGCTGGAGGATTCTATGATTCTGAATGATGATGGATTGTACCAAATCTCCACTCCGTCCTTACCTTTCACCATGATCAATGTAACCTGTCAGTTCCCCTTGTTGAACACACTGTTACAACCCAATTTCTGTGAGAAACATCTTCGACAAACTGGGAATGATAAAGTTGTCATCATCAGAGCTGCAACTCCAATCTCCCAGTGGAGATCACACAGAATATAATGGAAACACGCAGAGGATGTAACACATCAGAATTTAATGCTTGCATTTTTATGTGCAAGAATAAAGGATTGCCACTCTACACTGAAAATGCATCTGCCAATTCAATTAGCCAACAAAGTTTCCCACATGATTCTTGCCATCACTGGTGTTCCTGGTAAGTGTTTATAATTATTTACAATTTGTGGATGACATCTCTCCTGGTGTTCTTTATTAATTAAGAGATTTGCATTCTGATATAATATTCAGTGTTATACTGAGTTGAAATTTCATACAGTTAAATTAGAAATTAAAAAATTCTGTTGTTTCATTGCATTACTACATGATCACCCTTAGTCAAATGTTATGAACTCCTGAGTCGCATCTTAGACTGGAGGATACCTTCAGGGAAGGAGTTATTGGAAATGTCAGCAAGTATAGAACTGCAGTGGATCTTGGTCAGTCAGTGCAGTGGATCTCATAAACCCAGTGTTCTCACATTCCTGCGTGTATCTGTGTTTGTGCAGTTGTATTGATAGCAGCACATTTCCTCCTTCCTACTTTAGGGAGTACTACAGTAAAAGGGTTCGGAGCTGGTTCATCTCCTTTACACTGTGTGGGTTTCAAATTCTGTTAGCTCTGACCGTTGGATGTTCAGGATCCGCTGTCAGCTTGGGTAACTGTTGAGGAGTACGGATTGATTTTTCCAATTATGGGAGTGATGAAGATTTGAGGAATAATTTTCTTCTTATAGAATCATGCAGCACAGAAACGGCCCCTTTGTCAACTCCTCCATCCTGACCAGATATCGCAAATTAACCTGATCCCATTTGCCAGCGTTTGGCCCATATCCTTCTAAATCTTTCCTGTTCCTATACCCATGCCTTTTAAATGTTTTAATTTTACCCACCATCACCACCTCCTCTCGCAGTTCGTTCCATCCATGTCTCGGTTCAAAACTGTAATCTGCAGTGGGGTCTGCTGCTGGTGGATGGAAGGTGTCCCTATGGGGACAGACAAGTGCAACTGTCAAGTGTACATTCTCGGATTCCAAAACATAGGATCAAAATAGAATTAAAAATAAATACCAGTTCCCTTGGACTTGTTAAACATTGGAATTGTCATTATGTTCATCATTCTGCTTCCCGTGTCCCACCTGCATGTAGTTTTTTTTTTCTGAATGAGTACAGAGCTACACACTGAGGATGACTTTCCTTTCTGGCTGTGGCTATCCGCTCGATTGTAAAATATACAACAAACCTGAGCATTCCTTAAACCCACAGAGGGCATGACGCATTCTCACTGAGAGAGCAAATCATTTTCTGTCAAATGACTCTTGACGATTTCCCATAGCTTCCCCCCGAATGTTCAGGTTGGATAATATTTATTAGATTCCAGTTCTCCGCCATTCTGATTGGTATAGCTCCCCCACCACATAATCCGTCTCTTATCCTGGGTGTTCCTGCTTTTCCTCTGAGTCTGGAACAATTGGCAGCTGTTGTTGCTGTCTGCTGGATAAACTGGAGGGTTTTTAAATCTCTCTTTCCTACAACACAGTTCATAGCTTCACCTGGCTAATCCCAGACTGTTCCTTTACCTTCCCCCACTTTGACAGTGATCCTGGATTTATTTTTCGGTAATGAAGCTGGGCTGACCTCTCAGTGAGGAAGCATTTTACAGGCAGTAATCATAACTCAAGATTAACATGGAAAAAGACAAGGATGGGGGGGAAATCAAAGTTCTAAACTGGGGGAATAATGTCCGGCATGATTGAATAGAGAGCTGATACTTTTAACTAAATCTATGTCAGAGCAGTTGGATGCATTGAAGATGGAAATAGGGAGCTTACAGAACCAATATCTTCCATGAAAGAAGATGCTGTGAACTCTGCACATCGGGAGGTTTCCAGGATAAGTTCACTGGTAATACAGAAATTGCTGGAAATAGGAATTCAATCCATGAATGTGAGCTGATGCACTAGGCGGGACACAAAACCTGGGAAATACTGCATCAGAGGGATCTTGGTGCACATGAAGATCTTAAGGTAGCAGGACAGGTCAATGAAATGGTTAAGAAGGTATCAGAAAGTTTTTGCCTTTGGAAGCCTAGCTATAGAGTTTAAGAACAGGGAAATATGTTGGCACTGTATAAAATGTTGGCGGGCCCCAGCTGGAATGTTGTGTGCAGTTATGGAATCCACATTATAGGGGCATTGTGAGTTTCCAGGATTACCATAAGGTGGTAAAGTTTTAGGTAGGAAGATAGATTGGACGGACTGGGGTTGTTTTCCAAGGAGCAGGGGAGATTGATAGGGGAAATCATTTAAATGTATAATATTGTAAGAGTCATAGACAGAACAGAAGGAAATGTGTTCGGGTCAATGACGAGGGGCATAGATACAGAGGGGCAGGGGTTTGAGTTTTCCACCGGAAGTGTTGTGACAATGTGGAACTTACTTCCTGTAAGGGTAGTAGAATCAGATCCCCGATAGCATAGAACCCTTTAAATGTACACTTGACATGCCCGGGTTGTGGATTTAATGCTGGAAACCTGGATGAGAATTCTAAGGCAATTGTCTTTGACCATCGTGGATTCCATTGGGCAAAGTGCATTTTTATTTTCTGTGCAGTAAGTCTCTATGTCTCCAAGCCTTCCCCAACTCCCACCTGGCCCATTGTATTTTCAATCAATACTTCCCCCAGAGCCATTGACTCCAACAATGACCCTGACTGCAGTTGACCCATATTCTATTACTTTTCGGGGTATCTTTCATTGTTGCAACATCTCTGCAATTTCAGCAACTTTCCCAGTGATGCAGCATTCCATGTCAGTCCCTTTGAAATTGTAGCAACACCCCCCCCCCACCCCTCAACATTGAGCAAGCCATCCTCAGGCATTTCACACTGTTCAGCTGTAGACACCATGCAATGTGTCTTGCCTCAGAAGGTATTCCACTGGCTCTGCTGATAGACAGGGTTACTCTTCCATCAACCCTGCCATTTGCTATTTTTTCTGAACCATTTTTTCTCAACCCTGATTTGATTTGATTTAATTTATTATTATATTGTCACGTTTACCTGTGTATTGTGTGTGTGTGTGGGGGGGGGGGGGACTGATTTGTTTGCAGTGAATGTTCCATGGAAAGACACAAAGGCCATCGGGTGATTGAACAGAGTGAGGGATACAGAGGTACAGCTACAGGGAAGGTGCACAAGAAATAAGATCAACATGAGGTTTAACATTGGAGAGGTCTATTCCGAATTCAAATAACTATGGGGATGAAGCTAGTCTTGAACATGTTGTTCTGTGTGTTTATGGTTTTGTATCTCGTGACTGACAGAAGAGGTTGGAGGAGAGTTTAACCGGGGTGGGAGGGTCTTTAATGGTGTTGGCTGGCTTTCTGTGGCAACAAGAAATGTACATTCAGTCAATGGATGGAAGGTTGGTTTGTGTCTGATCTGGCCCGTGTTTAACTCTCTGTAGTTTCTTACAATTTAGATACCTGTCCACAAGAAATCTTCTGGAACACTGAATTTACAGTGTATGCCTGGACAGTTTATTTTGCTGAAGATGCCCTGTGGAATCCGCCTGAGCTTCTGAACAACACCCAGTTTAACTCGACATTTTGCCTTTGTAAACTTCCTGTACATTTTGAACTGAATGATGAACAGCATGTTATTAATTTTCAAAAACTTGCAGGTATCCGCATTGAAAGTAAAGAATCCAATGTCAATTCACTACAGTTAACTTCTGGATGTTATATGTTGATAATTGAGAATTAGTGCAGCTTTGCCGGGGTTGGCAATGGTATCTTGTTACTGTTACCTCTATCTCTGTGCATCCACAATGTTGGTTCAAACAACAGGGTCTGCCTCTCATTCCCCATCATATTTACGGATGGTTTGTGTTTGCACTTGACCAGATTTACAACAATCCCAACTCCCTCATCTTTCATTGTGCTTGCACAATAAGCATTTACTTCCACCTGGAAATCACATTTTAACAGCATGGATGATCACTGCCTAAGATCATCATCCCTTTGTTGTTGAACCGCATCTACCCTCAAACCGATCATAAAAAATCTTCTCCCCCTTCCCCAACACACCTTTTCACTTTCATGACAATTGATTTAAATCTGCCCTGTTTTGATATTTCAGCACTATGATTATTTGTTTTCCTCCTCATAAATCAATGCAAGGACTCACTGAAAAGAGTTACATTTTTTTTGTGATGACTGGTTGATCTTTAATCCTGTTGTAGCAACAATGCAGATTGCTCGTAAACTTATACAGAAAAAAGTGCTCATTAATATTAAGTCATTTTTCCTTTATCCTTCTGACAGTGAATTGTGTGGCTATCATGATCCTATCCCAGGGAAAGTGTGGCCTTGCTCCCTGCACAACACGCTATCTGGTGACCATGGCAGCAGCAGATCTACTGGTCATTGTCAGTGAGGTCATACTCAGGCAATTCCGTTATTATTATTTTTCATTATGTTTCCTGGACATCACTCCTGTGTGCAGTGTTATCAATGTCCTGATCCATGCATCCATAGACTGTTCTGTCTGGTTCACCGTTACATTCACCTTCGATCGGTTTGTCAGCTTTTGTTGCCACAAACTGAAAACTAAATATTGCACTGGGAAAAACGCATCTGCAATTCTCTCAACAACCGGTATTCTGCTTTGTTTAAAAAATGTCCCTCGTATTTTAGATTTGAGCCCACAAAGATAATCAGGAACGTACCATTTTACTGCAGGAATAAGAGAAGCTATTACACTGACTCTCGCTGGATTGGATTCCGCTCATTTGCTGTGGCTCTAACCCCATTGGGGCCATTCCTTTTCATTGTGCTCCTCAATGTTCTGACAATCGCACGCATTTTGTTTAAGTCAAGTCAAGTCCGTAAGGGACTGAAGGGTCAGAGTAAGGAAGGGAAGCAGGTTGACCCCGAGATGAAGAGTAGAATTAAGGCAGTGATTTTACTCTTCACTATATCTGGAAATTTCATACTTCTGTGGCTGTTATATGTTTTATATATCCTTGATGCCCCAGATCAGTACTTAAACGGTAATGACTATGAAATCTTTGAACAAGTTGGGTACATACTGCGCAATGTAAGCTGCTGCACAAACACCCTTATTTATATGGCAGCTCTGCCCAAGTTCAGAGCTCAGTTCAATAGAGCGGTGAAATATCCAGTTTCCAGGCTTATTGAACTAATCACTGCATACATCAGACAAAAGCTCAAAATCCCGTGGGTGATGGGCAAGAAATGACCATGGAGGACCAAAGGGAACCTTTCTAGACATGCAAATCTGTCAGAGAGAACAGAGAAGATAGAATATTTAGCAGATATCAAGAGAACTGAAAGAAGAAGATAAGGTTTCCCATTCAGAGAGCAGAGGTAACATTTCTGTCCTGAAAGAAGACCATTGGACCTGAGACATGATGAAGGGCTTATGCTCGAAACGTCGAATTCCCTATTCCTGAGATGCTGCCTGGCCTGCTGTGCTTTGACCAGCAACACATTTTCAGCTGTGATCTCCAGCATCTGCAGACCTCATTTTTTACTCGAAGATTTTAACCTACTGCGAATCCTCTTGCAAGGATGCCTTCCTTGAAGAAGCTCTCTTCCTCCCTCTACAAGGATTTCAGTGAGTCTCTCTCTCACTGCACCCCCCAGGTCATCTCCTCTGCACATAAACTCTTCAGCCACGTTCTCAAACAGACTCGTTACCACAGCCACATCTCCTTCCTCAGCACCTGCCTAAGGAACCGACTGATCCCACACGGACTCCGAACTACATTCCATTCCTGATGAAGGGCTTATGCTCGAAACGTCGAATTCCCTATTCCTGAGATGCTGCCTGGCCTGCTGTGCTTTGACCAGCAACACATTTTCACCTGAGACATGAACTCTGATTTCTCTCCCACAGACACTACGAAACCTGCGGAGGATTTGCAGCAATTCCTGTTTTGTTTTGGTTTAACATATTGGAGCCCAGTGTAAATGAGCCAGAGATACTGTCCAGAACAAACATCAGTGGAACAACGGCAAAAGGCAATATTTCCCCAAGGCAACCAGAACTAAAGGATCATAGAACATCAACGTGTAGGAGCAGGGTCTCTGCTTCCTCCTGGATCAGAGGAAGTGATCCAGGGGGTCGACTCCAACTCTGCTGCTTCAGTTTTCAGCTCTTTCCATCCGAGAAAATAAACAATGTTTCTGTTTTCAACCGAAATTCCATGTAGATGCTGGACTGTTTCTTATGCTTCAATAAAACCATCCCAATTATTCATGTCATTCTGATTCTCCCACCAATAGCTGGTGCTAGGGGTATTCTGTTCTCCAGCTGCCTAGTGAGAGTGCTCGGGTGATTGGGAGGTGAGGGAGATGGGGTGGGTGAGTGGGATAATCCAGACAGATTATATCTATAAACATGATGATTGCTATCATTAAGTATCTCAGTCCAAGGAGCCTGTCTAATGGATTGGGAGAAAAGCTGGAGACAGTTCCAGGAAATGAGCCTGCATTCAGCACAGGGGTCAATGTCATCGCTTGACAGCAGATCACATACTCCACACCTTCCTGGGAATTGTCTCAGAAAGTTCCCAATCTCAGTTTTAAATCCGAGCTTTTGGATAACTTTGAACCAGGTCTCAGCATCAAGTGTGTTTGTATGTGTTTAATTACTGCATCAATCCACATGCTGTTTAAATCTTCCTATACCCTGTTCTTACACCATTACTGGAAATTTCAGACTCAGACTTGACATGTTAACCATGGTTTTATTGTTAGTCGGCTTCATGTCACTGAAGTATCTGCTATCCATGAGCTAACTCCGTGTGGTTTCCATCTGAACTGCGCTGTCTTCAGCAACATCTGCGTTTCAAATTGGTCTTGTCTTCAAACCTGTATTTTAAAGTTATCTTGCTATCAGATGTGTCAATGATTTCACCCAACCTGAAGCATCCATGAGCGTGCACGGCCTCTATCTCTGTAAGTACCTCCAACCCGGAAACGTTCCCTGTTTCAGGAATCCTTCCCAATAAGCAGCATTGATCTGTACAGCCACCTCGTGACTCACTCAGAGTGGAAGAGAGTCATTCTCAATGTGAGAGACCCCAGTGATGCTGTGTGTAGAATGTGTTACAGAGCGATTCAAAGGAATATTAATATCTTCAATGAATGGGAAAGTCTGGCCGAGAGATTTTCACAGCAGACTACTTCCCGGTCCTTATCCGGTCTGCTGGAAATAACTGACAGTGTATCATGTGTCCTCCTCCTCATGGACCCCACTATCAGTTACATTTCTGATACCATAAATCCCTCTGGATAATGATATTAAATAACTTCTCACTATTTTCAACTGAATCATTCTGTTTGTTATTTCTGTTCCTCCTACAAACGTGTTGTCATTGTACCATCCTCCAGCAATTCCTCTGACAGCTCATTAGCTTCACTCGGCAAGTCCCAGGGATGACAGGACTGTCCCATGAGAGGTTGGTTTATCTGGGCATATATTCAGGACAATGAGAGGGGGATCTGATGGAAATGTATCCAATTCTAACGGTTGGACAGACTAGATACAGGGGGTGGGCTGTATCCCCTGGGCCGGATATTGTCAGAACAAGCATCACAGTCTCAGGACATGGGCTCACCCATTTCTAATAGAGAGGAAGAGAATTATCTTCACACAGAGTGATCAACCTGAGGGATTCTGTCCCACAGAAGGCTGGGGAGCACAGGTTACTGAGTACATTCAGGAAAGACATTGATAATGTTTTTTTTTACCGGTTAATGACATCACGGGGTTTGGAGCGAAATTGGGAATATAGCACTGAGATAGAGAGTCAGACATGGTCACACTGAATGGGAGAGCAGGCTGGAAGGGCTGAATGGCCTCTTCCTGCTTCTGGTTTCTGTGTTTCTATCAGTTTAATGTCCTCCTGAAAATCTCGCCCTCTAAGTGTCAGTGATTACATTGGGGAGTACATCAGTAGCTGTTTTCGTTCACATTCCTGCATCTTGAAAATGTGATTTTCTTTGCAGAGACGATGAACAGTCAGTGTGAGGATCAATGTGGGCCCCAGGATTCCTGATGCTGTCTCAGTGAAACAGTCACAAGAAGGCTTCCTTACTGTCGATGGCCAATCACCTGCAATAAAGACCGACACTTCATGGATCTTCCGGGTTGTTCACGGTCCCTGAGTGTGAATGTTCTGTGTGATTTACGGACAATATAAATGTAGCAGAAATACACTGAATATTCTCTTTAAACAGAGGAGTGGACAGTTATAAAGCACTTTCTGTTTTGTATCTTAAGGGTATCCCAAAATGTTTTACAGGTAATCGAACAATTTTGGAATTTATCCAGCATTATAGGGAATGAAGGTAATTTTAGAAATAGAGAGACTTACAGACCCTGATACAGAGCCAGAGCCACAGGTACAGGATGAGATTGTCAATGATCTGGATGAAGGGACTGGGGGCATTCTGGCGATGTCTGCTGATAAGACGAAGTTAGGTGGAAAGGCAGGTCGTACTGAGGAGGTGGGAGGCTGCAGGAATATTAAGACAGTTCAGGAGAGTAGTCCAGGAAATGGCTAATGAAATTCAATGTGAACAAATGCGAGGTCTTGCACTTTGGAAAACAGAATACAGGCATGGACTATCTTTTAAACGGTGAGAAAATTCATAAAGCCAAAGTACAAAGGGATCTGGGAGTGCTAGTCCAGGATTCTCAAAAAGGTGATTTGCAGGTTGAGTCTGCGATTAAGAAAGCGCATACAATGTTGTCATTTATCTAAAGAGGGTTGGAATGTAAAAGTGGCCGTGTGCTTCTGAGACTTTATAAAGCTCTGGTTAGGCCCCAGTTACAACATTGTGTCCAAGTTTGGACCCCACACCTCAGGAAGGACATACTGGCACTGGAGCATATCCAGCGGAGATTCACACGGATGATCCCTGGAATGGTAGGCCTAACATATGATGAATGGCTGAGGATCCTGGGATTGTATTCATTAGAGTTTAGAAGGTTAAGGGGAGATCTAATAGAAATTTATAAGATAATGCATGGCTTAGAAAGGGTGGATGCTGGGAAGTTGTTCCTGTTTGGCGGGGAGATTAGGACCCATGGGCACAGCTTTAAAATTAGAGGGGGTCAATTCAGAATGGAAATGAGAAGACATGGAAATGATCTTGCATGGAATTAAGGGCTACAGGGAGAGTGTGGGTAAGTGGAACTGAAATGCCCATCAGCCATGATTAAATGGTGGAATGGACTCAATGGGCTGAATGGCCTTGCTTCCACTCCGATCTCTTACTATCTTATTGTCCTATGGTCCCTATCCTGGGAGGGTTTCATAGGGGCGATGTCAAGGGAGATTTGCTCCTCATCTAACTCCAGACTGTACCTGTCCTGGGATTGATTGATCGGAACAGTGTAGAGTAAGCTTTACTCTGTACCTAATCCCATGCTGACCCTTTTCTGTGAGACTTTGATGGGGACAGTATCGGGTGATTTAAACAAAACCTAACCTCATGCTGAACATGGCCTGAGTTTCCAAAGGGTTTCAGCCTATTGTTAGGTTACTAGACATTGAGCCTCCAGAAGCAACTAAAATATTTTCTCCCTATCTAACCCAACAGTTCCTGTCATAAATCTCAAACTTATATCATTTCAGATCTTTCTAAATCCCAGTGACACCATCCTGGGCTTGTGTCATTTCCCTGGCCATTGAACCCGTGCTGTCCAGCTATAGTTCTGGGAAGCTACGCTGCACTCACTTGCACATGGACTCCCAAGTCCCCACTCGTTCTTGCCATTCCCTGCTGATAAAGTCACTGTCAGTGCTGTGCTAACATGAAATGGCTGCTTTGAACAAAACTAAAATGGCTAACTGACTGACACTTCTGAAAACATTTGTCCTGCTTTGCAGATTAAAATACATCTTACTCTTTGTACATTATCATCTCTCGGCCTCCTGCAGATGAAATAAAGTGAGCTGTGAACCGATGTACTTTGGATGTTAGAGGAAGGACAATCTAAACTAAATGGTACAATGTTAATCTGGGTGCAGGGACAGAGAAGGCTTCAGTTTGAGTCTGGGATTCAGTCAGCACAGGAGAGGGGCAGATGAACAAAAAGCGTTTTCCAGCAGCCATACATTCCTGCAATGTGGAAATGTTAACTTCCAAATTAAACTGCAAAAGCAGGATATGGAGAACTATGTTACAATGTTTCAATTGACTAAGATGTGGATTCAAGAATCTGTTTAAAGTCAGTGCCCTGAGATAATTAAAAACGTCAGCCGTCTGTCTGACTTTCCAAACTTCAACCAATAAAAACGATAGGAATACACAAAAGGTAACATGACAGGTCTGCACTGGTTTGTAGGTATGTGGCCTTATTCGGAGTCTGTCAGAGTTTTGGTGTGGAATTAAGCGTATCTTATCCAGAAAACAGGCATTTACCAAGTGTCACACTGACGCACTTTGTGTATTTGAATCTTCATTGACTGCCAGGGCCATTCGGTAACATGTCTCCCTCTGTGCTGTAAGGAACAAACAAACACAAGAAAAAGGAGCAGGGGTCAGGAATTTGGCCCCTCGAGTCTGCTCCGATATTTAATACAGTCATGGCTGAACCCATCTATGAAGTGCTTTGAGAGGTTAGGAATGGCACACAATATCTCCAGCCTCCCAGAATGTCTTGGTCCACTATAATTCACCTCCTATCGAAATAGATCCATGCAGACGCCATCTTCCTCCTCTTCACTCATCCCAGGATCATCTGGATAACAAGGACACCTACGTCAGACTCCGAGATATTGACTTTAGCTCTGCCTTGATCACCATAATGCCAACAAGACTCATCGACACAGTCTGAGCCCTGGGACTCTTTCCTCACTTCTACAACTGGATCCTCAACTTTCTGACCTGCAGATCAGAATCAATAAGGATGGTTGAGAACACCTCCTCTATGATAATCCACAACCCTGGTGCCCTGCAAGGCTGTGTACTCAGCCCCCTTCTATATTTCAGACCCTCTCATGACTGTATGGTCAAATTCAGCTCCAACTCCTTTTACAGATTTGCTAATGACACCACCATAGTGGGTAGGATCTCAAACAACAGTGAGACAGAGTACAGGAAAGAGAGCTTAGTGGCATGGTGTAAAGACAACAATCTCTCCCTCAATGTCAGCAAGACAAAGGAACTGGTCATTGACTTCAGGAAGTGAACTGAAGGACAGACCTTGGTCTCTGTCATTGGTGCTGAGGTGGAGGTGATTGAGAACTTCAAGTTCTGAGTAATTAATATTACCAACAATCAGTCCATCCACGTCAACTCTACAGCCAAGAAAGCTCATCAATGCCTCTACTTCCTCAGAAGGCAAAGGAAATTTAGCATTTCGGCAATGACTCTGACCAATGTTTATATCGCACTGTAGAAAGCATCCTATCCAGGTGCATCACACCTTGGTATGGTACCTGCTCTGCCCGTACTGCAATAAATTACAGAGAGGCATGAACACAACCCAGTCCATCACCCAAATCACATTTCCTTCCATCTGACTCGGTCTCGACTTCCCACTGCTTCTGGAAAGCAGCCATCATAATCAAAGGCCCCTCCCACTCCTGCAATACTCTCTTCCACCCTCTTCCATTGGACAGAACATACATAAGTTTGTAAACATGTACCAATATTTTCAGGAACAGTTTCCTCCCTGCTGTTATGGCTGGGCCTGTCATATATTAGAGTTCATCCTTCTCTGCATCTGTTCTATGGCCACAGCACTATATTAACCCAATGTCGTTATATAAGGCATGATTTGCACTGCAAAATAATATTTTTCACTGTGACTCGGTATATGTGACAATCATAAATCATATCAAATCAAATGAAATCAAAGCTCCTCACTATACGTTTGGGTCTGGTCTGGTCCATAACACCTTAACTGGCTCCATGTCATAACCTTCCCATTCATCTGTTTCCCCAGCGCTTCCATTTCTTGGTTGTCATGTCTTTGGAATGTACGTCTTTTGGAGCCTTGGTAAATTTGTGCATTGCACCTTGCAGGATCTCATTGATTTACAGGAGGCAGAAGGATTGATTAATACTTATAGACAGTCCCTAATACACTCATTAAAAAAGGCAGAGGTCATAGGAAGAGCTGAAACAAAAATAAACAGGTTTCTTCAGGATTAAAATGCCTTTTACTGCAGAGAACAGAGAGAGCTCCTGAGCAGCTGAAGACTTCTCAGAGTCCCGAGCTGTTTAGCTGCCTGAGAACCAATCACATCACTGTTGGCAGGCAGACAGCCTTTGCGTTGGTGAACTAGTGGCCAATTATCAATCAGCTCCAAATCTCCAAATTGCCAATCCTACACATATCCTCCCTTTAGTGGTGAACTGCACCAACTCCCCCATTTCGTGGTACACTGTATTGAATCACGACCATTAATCCTTTGCAACATTTGTCCTATTTACTGATTCACTGCCCTTCTCCCATTTGCTCCAATTCTCGAAGTTATCAGCACTCTGTACCAGGTCTTTCATTTACTGATACCACCAATTCTCCAATTCAGTGTTGCTTAGCACCATTTCCCCGAATTACTGATGTCCTGAACAAGTTCTCCACTCAGTTTTGCCCTACACCAATCCCCATACTGACTGATACCGTCGCCTAATTTAGGGGTGCCCTACTCTAAATCTCCCCAAAGGTAATGTCCTGCCCCAATTCTTCCATTTAGTGCAACACAGCATAACTCACCCATTTAGTGCCGAACTGCACTGATTCACCCATGAGCTGATGCCCTGTTTCAAATTCTCACACTTCGATAAACTCTTTCCAATTTTTTTTCTACTTAGTAGTTTCTTGCAATGTTTCTCCAATTTACTGGAGAGCTGCCAGAATTCTTAAATTTCGGTGTGGACAAGTTGGACTGAAGGGTCTGTTTCTGTGCTGTACATCTCTAAGGCTGTAATTAGTGCTCTGCTTCCCTGCACCAATTCTCCCATTTACCAATCCTGCACTAATTCGGGAATTTCACCAACTCACCCATTGAGGTTATCCTGCCACAGTCCTCACACTTAGAATTTAATGGCACCTGCATAAATTCTCCAATTATTGTTGCCCTGCATCAATTCCTTCCATTTAATTGTTTCCTGATACACATCTTCCACACACAGATGCCCTGCTGATTTTTTTTTCCATTTCGTAATGCACTGAACGGAATCTCCAATATACCAATGCTTGCAACATTTCTTCTTTTTATTGATTCCCTGGTCCCTATTCGTCAATTTAGACATGCTCTGCTCCAATTTTCCAATATATTGGCACTCCCACCAATTTTCTAGTGTAACGGCACTTTGGAGAAGATCTCCCATTTATTGATTTCCACTAAATCTCCCATTTACTCATACCCCTGTACTAATTCTTCCATTTACTGATGCCTTAGCAGTTTCTACCATTTGAGGGTGCATGACTCTAATGTGGACCACTCATCCTTTGCAACATTTGTCCTACTCACTGATTCATTGCCCGTGTTCTCCCATTTGCTCCAATTCTTGAAGTTATCAGCACCCTGCACCAGGTCTTTCATTTACTGATATCCCACACCAATTCTCCAATTCAGTGTTGCTTAGCACCATTTCCCCCAATTACTGATATCCTGAACAAGTTCTCTACTCAGTGTTGTCTGAATGGAGAAAATGGAGAATTCACGCAGGTGCCATTAAATTCTCAGTGGGAGGACCGGGGCAGGATCCTCATACTGACTGATGCCCTCACCAAGTTTAGGGGTGCCCTACTCTAAATATCCCAAAATGTATTGGCCTGCCCCAATTCTCCCATTTAGTGCAACACAGCATAACTCACCCACTTTGTGCTGAACTGCACTAATTCACCCATTACCTGATGCACTGTTACAAATTCTCACATTTAGATAAGCTCTTTGTCAATTCTTCCATTTAGTAGTTCCCTCCAATGATTCTCCAATTTAGTGGAGTGCTGACAGAATTCTTAAATTGAGGCATGGATAAGTTGGACTGAAGTGTCTGTTTCTGTGCTGTACATCTCTAAAGCTCTAATTAGTCCTCCGCTTCCCTGCACATATTCTCCCGTTTACCAATCCTGCACTGATTCGGGAATTTCACCAATTCACCCATTGAGGTTATTGTGTCCCAGTCTTCCCACTTAGAATTTAATGGCACCTGCATGAATTCTCTAATTAATGTTGCCCTGCATCAATTCCTTCCATTTAGCTGTTCCCTGATACACATCTTCCTTGCTGATTTTTTTTTCATTTCGTGATGCACTGAACTGAATCTCCAATTTACCGATGTTTGCAACATTGCATCTTTTTATTGATTCCCTGCCCCCATTCCCCAAATTAGACATACTCTGCTCCAATTTTACAATATATTGGCACTCCCGCCAATTTTCTAATGTAATGGCACTGTGCAGCAGATATCCCATTTATTATTTCCACCAAATCTCCCATTTACTCATATGCACTAACTCTTCATTTTACTAATGCCCGAGCCCGATTCTACCATTTAAGGGTGCCCTACTCTAATTCTCCCATTTACTGTTGCCATGCACCAATTTTCTAATTTAGCTCCAGTGTGCACCAGGTCTCTCATTTACTGACTCCTCCAATTCAGTGTTGCTTAGCACCATTTTCCCCAATTACTGATGTCCTGAACATTTTCTCCATTCAGTTTTGCCTTACACCAATCCTCATATTGACTGTTGCCCTCGCCCAATTTAGGGGTGCCCTACTCTAAATCTTCCAAAATGTATTGCCCGGCCACAATTCTCCCATTTAAGGCAACTTAGCATAACTCATCCATTTAGTGCTGGACTGCACTAATTCCCCTATTATCTGATGCCCAGTTGCAAATTCTTACATTTTGATAAGCCCTTTTCCAATTTTTCCATTCAGTAGTTCCTTCCAATGATTCTCCAATTTAGTGGAGAGCCGACAGCATTCTTAATGTTAGACATGGACAAGTTAGACTGAAGGATCTGTTTCCATGCTGTACACCTCTAAGGTTGTAATTAGTGTTCCGCCTCCCTGCACCAATTCTCCCATTGATCAATCCTGCACTAATTCAGGAATTTCACCAACTCACCAAGTGAGGTAATCCTGCCCCAATCCTCCTACTCAGAATTTAATGGCACCTGCATGAATTCTCCAATTAATGTTGCCCTGCATCAATTCATTCCATTTAATTGTTCCCTGATACACATCTTCAACGTACAGATGCCTTGCTGATTTTATTTATTTAATGAGGCACTGAACTGAATCTCCAATTTGCGCAAAACATCGATTTCACTGCTCCTTGGATGCTGCCTGAACTGCTCTTCCAGCACCACTAATCCAGAATCTGGTTTCCAGCACCTGCAGTCATTGTTTTTACCACCTTGAATCTCCAATTTACCAATTCTGGCTACATTGCATCTTTTTATTGATTCCCTTCCCCCTTTCCTCAATTAAGACATGCTCTGCTCCAAATTTCTAATATATTGGCACTCCCACCAATTTTCTAATGTAACGGCACTTTGCACCAGATCTCCCATTTATTGTTTCCAACAAATCTCCCTTTTATTCATATCCCTTCACTAATTCTTCCATTTACTGATGCCGATGCCTGATTCTACAATTTCAGGTTGCGCTACTCTAATTCTCCCATTTATTGATGGCCCACACCAATTCACCAATTCAGTGTTGCTTAGCACCATTTCCCCCAATTACTGATGTCCTCAACAAGTTCTCCATTCAGTGTTGCCTTACAGCAATCCCCATACTGACTGAAGCCCTCACCCAATTTAGGGGTGCCCTACTCTAAATCTCCCAAAAGGTATTGTCCTGCCCCAATTCTCCCATTTTGGACAACATAGCATAACTCACCCATTTAGTGCTGAACTGCACTCATTCACCCATGATCTGATGTCCCTGTTGCCAATTCTCACATTTTGATAAGCCCTTGCCCAATTCTTCCATTAAGTAGTTCCTTGTAATGATTCTCCAATTTAGTGGTGCCCTGCCAGAATTTTTAAATTGAGGCATAGACAATTTGGACCGAAGGATCAATTTGTGTGTTGTAAATCTCGATGATTGTATGACTTGTATTAATGGCTATTTCTCCCATTTTCCAATCTTGACAAATCCTGGAACTGCACCAACTCTCCCATTGAGTGTTATCCTGCCCCAGTTCACCCACTTCGAACTTCCTGGCACATGAATGAATTCTCCAATTTTTGATGCCCTGCATTTGTTTTTCAATTAGTGATGCACTGAACTGAATCTCCAATTTACCGATGCTTGCAACATTTCTTCTTTTTATTGATTCCCTGTCCTTATTCCCCAATTTAGACACGCCCTGCTCCAATTCTCTCATATAGTGACACTCCCACCAATTTTTTAATGTAATGACGCTGTGCACTGAATCTCCCATTTATTGATTCCCAATAAATCCCCCATTTACTCATATCCCTGTACTAATTCTTCCATTGACTGATGCCCTAGCCAGATTCTGCAATTTAACAGGAGCCTCAGCTTTGGTGAGTGTGACTTGACCACGAAATCAGAAGGAACAGAAAGCCAATTAAATAAGAGAAACTAAAAGCAATGGAGTTGTCAGAGGGAGATCACAGGAAGTGACACCTTTTTCTACAACAAAGAACCTAAGACCAGGAGGCAGTGTTTCCTCCCCATGCTGGGTTTCAGGAAATATGGTCAGAGCTGAAGCTGAGTTTGCAATGGGACGGGCAGGGTACCACGTTACTGACCATGTAAGTGGGAACAACATACAAGGGTCTGCCTCGTCCCTCTCAGGAACTCACTGTTTAACTAAGAAGCTGACCCACTGGATTAATATCTGTGTGCAGTGTTAATTAGCACGGGGCCAATCAGATCAGGGAGATCCCTTGGTGCCTTGCAGATTGCTGTGGGAGAAATGGGTCTGGTTCCCTTCTCACAGATGCTGCCTGACCTACTGAGGTTAGATTTCAGATCCCCAGGGACAGCAGGGTTTCCCTTTATGTATTTTCTTTTTCCTTACTCAGTGGGTCATTTGTGATGCTCAAGATCCCAGATGTTTTCTCTTTCCCTCTTCGGCAGATCTTGTCACAGTAAAAGATCTGTGCACATGAACACCAAGGCAACTCTACCCATGTTCACATTTCAAACTCTGTAGTTCGGTCGAGTTTGTCTCTCTTTAGCCTTTTATACCAAACTCCATCACAGCGGGTTTCAGTGTGTTCATTTCCCTCCACAACCTTCTGCTATTTCCTGGTGACATTATTATTCACGTGTCTGTACAAACAATCCTGTTGGTCAGTATCATCCACAGTATCTTCTCCAAATCCAAGTTAGATGTCAAAGAAAATATTGATTGTCTTTTCTTTCTCGATAATAAATGACCATCTGTATCATTCGTACATAGAGAACAACATGACTAAAATATTCATCCTTGCAGTAAAAAAGCAAATTGGATTTTAATTCTGCTGTTTGCAAGTTGCAGTAATTTATGATCACTCAGCATTTTTCCGTCCGAGCACATTAATTCTCCATGGGGAGCTTGAGCCATTTATTAAAATAGTTTCAGTTTATCCAGTCTCTTATGTAATAATTTGTGAAAGAGGTCTTTACCTTCATTAATCTTTTATTTTATTCCATCACAGTTGTTGAATTTTAACTCCACACTGACTCTCCTTATACAGAGCCACCCTCTCCAGTTGGGTTTGTGTTGTTCTGCTCCAGCTATATTCCAAGCGTAAACAGCACCGGTGGCAAACTGACCCGCCTGTTGTCATCAGGAATAGATTCTTGTTGTACTTTTGAGAATGGTGTCATATTGTCAAACTTGTATGTTGGGGCAGTAGACTTACCCTTTGGGGAGAGAACTGGCTCGGAGGTAGAAGTCAGAGGGTGGTGGGAGAGGATTGCTTTTCAGACTGGAGGCCTGTGACCAGCGGTGTGCCACAAGGATCGGTGTTGGGTCCACTGTTGTTTTGTCATTTATATAAATGATTTGGATGTGACCATAGGACGAATGGTTAGTAAGTTTGCAGATGACAGTAAAGTTGGAGATGTGGAGGACAGTGAAGATGGTTACCTCAGAGGACAACGGGACCTTGATCAGATGGGCCAATGGGCTGAGGAGTGGCAGGTGGAGATTAATTTAGATAAATGTGAGGTGCTGCATTTTGGAAAGGCAAAAGAGAGCTGGACTTATTCACTGAATGGCAAGGTCCGAGGGATGTTGCTAAACAAATAGACCTGGGGTGCAGCTTCATTGATCATTGAAGGTGGACTAACATTCCGATAGACATTTTTGTATTTATTGCTCAGTTAATTGTGTAAAGGAGTTGGGAGATTCATGTTGCGGAATTGGTTTGGCCACTTTTGGTATATAATGTGCAATTCTGGACTCCCTCCTGTAAGAAGGGTGTTGTGAAACTTCAGAGGGTTCAGAAAAGATTTACAAGGATGTTGCCAAGGTTGGAGGGTTTGTACTGGAGGGTAGGACTGTATAGGTTGAGGTTATTATCCCTGGAACGTCAGTGGCTGAGGGGTAACTTTATAGAGGTTTACAAAACCATGAGGGGCCTCAATAGGGTAAAAAAGCAAGGTTATTTCCCTGTGGTGGGGGAGTCCAGAAGCAGATGGCATGTGTTAAAGTTGAGAGGAGAAACACATAAGGGACCTAAGGGAAACATTTTTCACACAGAGGGCATTGTGGGCATGAGCTGCCAAAGGAAGTAGTGGAGGCTGGTACAATTACAGCATTTAAAAGGTATCTGGGTGGGTGTAGGAATTAAAAAGGGTTCAGAAGATCATCGGCCAGATTCTGACCAATAGGATGAGATTTACATCGGATATCAGTTCGGCATGGATGTGTTGGACTGAATGATTTGTTTCTGAGCTTATATTGCTCTGAGTGGGTTGAGCTCCGGGTTGTAGATTTATGAAGCAGAAAATAAAGTATGGTACAGAGTTAGACCGAGAAATCCTGCTGATCTCATCAACTTTATCCTGTTTTCCTGATCCTACTCCTTCAATCAATGGATTTTTCTGATCCTCATTCAGAATTCCTGGAGCTCTGTAACTGGCCTGGAACAATGTGTGGAAAGTTCTATTGCAGTCCACACGAGGTCCCTTTCCCACTGCCCTGCTCCCACGGCCTGCAATGCTGCAGACTGAGCAGACAATCCGAAGCACAATGATGAGCTCCTTCCGGCCCACGGCCCTCCTTCTCACTGAATGAAGACAATCACCAGAAGCAGAATCCAGCTCTTGTTTGAGCCTTGAATACCTGACTCTGTCTCACTGAGTGAAGATTGGACTCAGACACAGAAATGAAATAAACTTCCTATCTGCATTGTGTCACTCTTTAAGATCTCTGTGTGTCTGAGTTCAGGTCATTTGATTGGAGACTGTGGATAGTGGGTCCCCAGTGAAATGGAAAGAATGGTGGAGGAGGTCACTGAGGGACATCTCTCAGAGTGAGAGTCAGAAAGATGCTATTCCACATTGGAAGGGTTTAAGGGGAAGTGATGGCTCAGAAAAATGTTATACGGATGTTTGTAAAACTTAGGAACTCTGACTGTTTTGCGGCTGGAGTTTATTTTATCCTTGTATAGATTTGACACATTAATCCTCCCTCCCCAACACTACAGAAGCTGTTGGGACTGTTCAGTGTTTCCAGCGGCTTCTGTAATTATTTCAGGTTCCTGACGGGAGCAGTCTCCCACTTTTCGAACAAAACAAACCCATCCTTGTGCTGCAACCAATATTTCAATAAGAAATGGGAAGCAGCAGAGGGGAAAGCTTCCGAGATGCCGAGCAATGCTGCCCGGTTCCACACTGCAATTCACAGTAACCACCGCCAGGAAAAGCAAGGAGCAATCTGACAGACCCGTTTTACCACAGAATGAAAGATTTATTTCCTTGATTTATCCCGTTGGCTTATCTTTAAAAGGCTGCTTACAAACCACAACACTGCGATGGCCTGAAACCGAACCTGGTTCAACTGCTTGGAAGACAGCTATGTTCCCCACTATCCCACCATCACCCTGCTAGCAGCTCCCTCCCCATTCCCAAAGACACTTAACAAGGCCCTGATCATCACCAACTGGATTGGGGCTGCAATCCAAACAAGAATTGCTGGGGTAGCTCAGCAGGTCTGACAGCACCAGAACCAGAAGCCTTCAGTTCTGAAGAACAATCCCTGGATCCAAAAGGTTCCCTCCACACAGATGCTGCCAGACCTGCTGAGTTTCCCCAGCAATTTCTGTGCTGTCTCTCAGATCTGCAGCGTCTGCAGTTCTTTGTTGGAAACAAAGCATCCGTTGAGCCACCGAAGGGGATATTGGGTCAGGTGATAGTCTCCCTCATCCGTAGAGGCAGATGGGAAAGAGCATAGAATCATAGATTCCCTTCAGTGTGGAAACTGGGCATTCGGCCCATCATGCATCTCACCACCACCCCCACCCCTCTGCCCCCATGTCTCCCTGTAGCTCCGCCTTTCCCATTGGTAATCCACCTATGGTGGATCTCTGGTCACTATGGACAATTTAGCATGGTCAATCCATCCTAACCTGCACATCTCAGGACTGTGGGAGGAAACCAGAGCACCCGGTGGAAACCCACACAGACCCAGGGAGAATGTGCAAACTCAACACAGTTTTCAATCAGACAGGATCTGGGGAATTGGAGAAGTTTAGAGAGGGACTCCAGGCGGTTAGACTGGTGTGTGAATGATGGGCTGAACAGCCTGATCTCAGTGCTGTAAAACCTCTACAGTAACATGACTCCCCACATGCAGCAGTCATCACAGTTTCTATTGTGTTTTAATCCGTCCTGTTATTGACCTTATTCTGAATGAAATGGATGGAGAGGCGTTGTTTGTACATTCAGTCAGATCTGTGTATTGGTGGGTCAGGAGCATCATACCCAATAACAGGGGGGAAAGGGGATGGAATTCCTGTCCCTTACAGATCCCACTGCAACATGCCACCTCCTCATGGATTTCATTTGGTTTAAGATATTTTATTTTTAATATCATCACAACATGCCCTTCTGTGCATGTTATGAATTTGGACAGAGTGATCCCTCTTTTCTCTGTGAACAAATGGAATACCAAGGAGTCGGATTGGGGAATGTATCCTCTCACAGAAACAGGAACAGGGAGATGTCATTCCCTCTGAAATAAACACAGGCCATGCTGAGAAATCTGATAAGGTCAGGCGGCATCTATAGGGAGAGGGGAAAGGTTAACCCGTGTGTTATGAGGGTGGGGGGATTCAGCAGAGCGGAAGGAAATTAGAAAAGTAATGGTTTCTGAGCAATTGGAATGGAGATAACGCGGAAGAAAGAATGAGATGGTTTGTAATAGGGTGGAGGCTGCAGAGATTTAATCACAAACGGTTTCATGGAACAAAATCCAAAAGGAATTGGGAATAAGTTCAGTAAATATCGAAAAGTTCAGGAAATGTGAGCAGGAGGAGACTATACATCCTGTTTAAACTGTTCAGTCTGTTCTGGCAGTCAATCCAATCAGAGCTGGTTTGAGATTTCAAATCCAGTTTCCTACCCACTCCCCATATCCCGTGACTCCCTGAGACACCGGCAATCTGTCTATTCCAATCTGAAATGTACTCAGTGAGTGAGCATCCACAATCCTCAGGGAGAGAGAATATTAAAGTCTCAGAGACCTTAGAGTGAAGCACTGTCTCCTCATCTCAGTCCCAAATAACCTGCCCCTTACCCTGAGAGGGTGGCAATCAAACCCGAATGAACTGTGGATGCAGTAACATTAACGCTGATTTCTCTGCTCAGATGCTGCCTGACCTGCTGAGCTTTTCCCGCAACTCCTGAGACTGTGTTATCGTGTTTCAGATTCCCAGACCCACAGGATTAATTTCTCAGCATTTACCCCCTCAAGCCTCTTCACAAACTGAAATATTTCAATGAAATCACCTTTCAAATTTCTAGAATATAGACCCAATTTATTCAGATACTCAGCACTGGAACACACGGGTCCCAAATACTGAGCTTTATTTTGTGATTCATTAATGTGTTTGGGTCATTGCCGCTGGGTCACCACGGATTACTCAGATATTATTGCTCTGGTGAAGGTGACGGTGAGTTATTGCCTTGAACTGCTGCCATTCATTGGGTGCAGACAAACCCACAATGGTGTAAGGGATGGAGTTCCACGATTTCCAACCAATGGTACTTGTGGGACTGAGATGTTTTTCCAAGCCAGGGTGGGGAGTGGCTTGATGTGGAATTGCCAACTGTTGGTGTTCCCGTGTATCTGCTGTGTTCGGTGTTCCACATGATAGTGCCATGGGTCTGGAAGCTGCTCTGGAAGGAACCTTGGAGAATTTCTCCAGTACATCTTGTCTATGGTACACACTGATGCTACTGAGTGTCGGTGCTGGAGACAGGGGATGTTTGTGGTTGTGGTGCTGAGCAAGCTGCACTGCAAGTTTATTCCACCTAATTATGGAGAACACAACTACTCTCCATCATCATCAATCCATTTCACAGACGGACACCCAGTGATTACACGGATCTGTTGTCCCAGTCCGTTAACTGTACAAATGATCATGACATTTTAAACAGATTTCCCTCTTCCCTGACAATGGTCTGAGGGACATCCCGCCACTGTGTCACTTTCTCATGGCCATTCCATCTGTAAAAGCTGGGAATCAGCTGATGGGACACAGACTGTGTTACAGATGTTTACACTCATTGACAGCGTCACAATGGCCTGAGTGACGCAAAGGCGCAAGGGGCTGCGCGGTGACGTCACCCCAGGATGGCCGTCTGCATCGGGGAAGGTTTGACAAGGAGGAAGCGGGAGGAGGCAAGAGGTAACTCATGCCAGGGCCGTGAGGAGAGGCACAGCGGCTCCCTCTGGCGGCCGGGAGGAGGAATCAGCAGCAGCCACAGGAGGGTGGAGCGGATTCGTGGGAAGGAAGATTGACAGGTGGGACAGATCATGGGGGCGGGGCTGAGCTGGAAGGTTGGGGCTGGGTCAGGTGGAGGAGGAATGAGGAAACTGGGGAAGTGCACACGCCCTCCCTCCCTGTCCTCCTGTCCCTGAGGGAGATTTGGACTCAGTGCCATGTGGTGGGGCTGTACATGTCATTAACACAGTGGGATCTTGCTGTGCCCTGGGTCTCCTGATGTTGTCCAAACTGTGGGGTGATGAGAAATAAAGCTCCTTTCTCAGTGAGGGGTGTGGTGTGGCAGGGGAAAGCCTGGGGACTGGGATCTTGCTGTGCATGAAGACACACACTGCCAAATGGCCGGTCAGTCTCTGCACGCACTCCCCATGCCCCCCACCCCTCCAGCCCAGGGCCTGTGACACAGTGAGGGGTGGGGTGGTGAGGGAGGGTGGGGGAATTGTACACAATGGAGGCACAGTGGGGGCTTTTATACATAGATGGGGAAGTATGGACAGAGGGCACAGTGTGGTGTAGGGGGGTAAATTAAGCAGCACAGGGGGAGAGGGGCAATTAGATTGGGGAAAGTGGTGAAAGTAGGTGGGGCTGTAATATTCCAGGAGGGATGGGCAATTGTGGGTGGGGTCACAAATTTACTCAAAGGCAGGGAGCTACAGGGGAATGAGGCAGTAAACGTAGATGGAACAGAAAATTGGGGAAGGGCCCAATATCTGGTGGGGGTCTGGATTGTGTTCGGATATTATAGAAGCCCATGAGAGGACAGAGATGTAGTTACTTCTTAGGACTTTGGGGGCGCTGTGAACCTATAGTTTAAAATGATGACCACAGTAATTTTTAATTTTGGGATTATTGCCATAACAAATAACAAAGCTGATGTTCAAATGAGAGAACATCTAAACTAAGCGATTAGATTAAGGTAAAGTGTGTGATAATAAGACTAGGAAAATGTTTCGAACATATAGTAATTCTTTGTGTCTATGATACAGAATGTCTCAAATATATGTAAAGCCTTTGTAAAAATGTTTCCAGAATACATAGAACCTTTGTTTGCAAATTATACCATTTTGAAGAAGGCTTTTGTTTGTGAAAGATCACGTTGCATGAATTGAGATTAGAAAATAGTATAACTAACGGAGCTTATCGATAGATTTTCAGAACTTGTACATTTTCTCCAGTGAACCACTCGATCTTTCATGCTTCGCTGTAACAGCTAAGTTTCTGCAGCTAAATAAACGTACCTGCTTTATATCAAATAATTGGGTAAGTGTGTTCACTCCTTAAAAGAACACGCTTGGACGAATTCCGTCCTAAAATATGGTGAGCCTGTAAGTGGAGGAGGAGACCACAGGTTGGCAGATTGGGAGGCAGACAAACTTTTCGGCCGAAACTTTAAGGTGAGGAAGCGCCTGTTACATCAAAAGCTTCCAGTAGTTAACTTTTGAGTTAGACATTTGTCTGCTTTTTAATCCTCACCAACTTGAAATTGAATTGATTTGGACACAAAGGTACAGAATCTTAGCTGGTAAGTCACTTTAAATCTTCTAATATTAATTTCTCTCCGATGTTTAAATTTTTCTAGGTGAGGGGAACCGCGGAACCCTTCGTGCACACTAAAAATTCCTAGAAGTGACGAGTCTCCGCCATTAAAATTCTTCTAAGTGAGGAGTTTGGTTAACTCCGACGCGCTAGTGTACACTGAAAATTCTTAGAAGTGAGGAGTCTCCGCCGTTAAAATTCTTCTAGGTGAGTGGATTAGCTATCTCCGCCGTGCAAATGTGAAAGTCCTAGAAGTGAGGAGGGAAAGTGTCGTAGAATTTGTCTCCGCCAGTTTAAAATTCTTCCAAGTGAGGAGTTTGGCTAACCTTGACGCGCTTCTGTACACTAAAAATTCTTGGGAGTGAGGAGAGTTGCAGTAGGAATTAGTCTGAACCGTTTCCTTGTAGGGATTTTTTCCGCTCAGACGTCTACCTTAGACTGGTTATTAAGAGCAGAGGTCTACCACGTGAAGGTCAGGTTCTTAAAGATGTACTGTTTTGAAAGCGGATCCCAATAGGGAAAAGAGTCAGATGATTGAAGTGATATCTGAATTTGTATGTTTATGTAAGTATGTGATAAAGGGGCCGGCCAGAATAGGAAGAACGAACGGAAGCTGCTAATATAAATGACTATGTATATGTATGAGTAAAATATCTATTCGTTGTAAGAGAGAGAAAGTCTCTGGGTGTGTAAAATCTGTGTGTTGTAAAAATCTGTGAGAGTAAGAGAGTTTCTGTGTTTGTGAAGATCTAAGTGTGTATAAGAATCTCTGGTGAAAATCTGATTGCGAGAAAGAGAGAGTCTCTATGTGTGTGAAAATTTGTGTGTGTAAGAATCTTTTTGTATAAAAATCTCTGTAAAAAGGAATCTCTGTGTGAAAATTTGTATGGGTCTGTGGAATTAAGAAACTGTGTGTCATATCTCAAAAAGAGAGAGAGAATTTTACTGCTGCAAGCTTTATCAGTGTGTCTGTCTGTGAGCAGAAGGCTTCTCAGCTAACAAGCAGTTTAACACTTTGTGCTCTGGCTTGAATTCATCTGTTTGTTAATTTTTTTATGTTTAAGACTTGTAGGCTGTCATTTAATTCTGTGTGATATTTTTGATTGTTATTTCATGAATGCTTAACGTGATTTTCTTTCAGGATAGAATTTTAATAGATATTGAGAAAGGAGAAAAGATTAGTTGGTAACTGATAAGGTTAAACCCCATTTTTTGAGAGAAAATTATATGTTTAAATGAAAGTAGTATAAGGTGGACAGCAGAAAAATTTATTTTTGACAACAGCTTACAGTGAAAAAAAGGAGAAAGTGTCAAAGAAAGATAGAAACAGAAACAAAAGGGGGGCAAACTTAGAGTCAGATAAGAGAAAATAAGATGGAGGAATTAAATTTTGGACCACCAAAATTGCGCCACCTCAGGACAGAATGTCCTGGAGTTCCCTGGTGGAGACTCAGTCTAGGTGGGAATACGACCCTAGCGGGTCGACTGCTATTGGACTGTAGCTTTACAGAAAGAAACTTTAGACCTAGTCTTAGGACAGGCTTTAAATCAAAAAGAACTTATTATAAAAAAGATTAAGGAGACTTTTCAGAATGTTACATTAATGACAAATATACTAGAGGGTCTCCGAGAGTCTCCTAATACGCCAAGTGATTGACTTGGGCAAACCCCCTACCAACGGGATAAGTAAGGACACGAATGAGTCACTGGGGTGGAAGACCAAATTTGTGGTAACTTTTACACCACAATGGGATTTGAACTGTTTGGTAGCGTCTGTGTACATCCCCCCGGAGTTAAAAAATAATAAGTCCAACCCAGCACCTGTAACGACAAACCCAATAACACAGACAGGGAAGGTTTTAGAAGACGTTAAGAAACTTATTGAAAAAAATAATACATTTAAAGAAGCTCAAAGAAAAATACAGAATCTGGAGGAGCAGAAACTGGTTCCCCACAGATGACCAACTGTTTTTTACAGCTGCTGATTTTGACGAATTTCAATCAAAAATTCAAGATAATTTGACAGAGAGAAAAGAGGAAGCAAAGCAAAGTTTTTAGTAAAATCAAATTGTCAACGAAAATAGATGATGAGGACGTCTATCTACGGGAATTATTGGCACGATTCCAGAGCCACTTACTAACGCTGCCCACTATTGAGACTGCAGAGTTAGCTGGGGATAGACAGGGCAGATTTGATTATGTTCTATTATTAAAAAAAAGTTTTCCATCCGACTATTCCAATGTTCTTATAAATATAGAAGAGACAGTAGGTAATCGTGCTCAAAATTTATCACACCAGGTAACACGTTGGAAAACAAAATTAATATTTCAAAAAAAATCTTGTTTAGAGTGCATCTTATTGGATAGGGTCCAAAAAGCTTGGGATGTCTGTATTGTGGGAATCAGGACAGTAAAGCAACTAAATTAATATGAAATTTAGTAATCAGTTATGAAATACAAACTGATTTTAATCATTAATGTTCTAAATTAATAATTGTTGATTCAATTTCAAAATATAGTATTAAAGCTGCAGATAATGATTATAAGCGAAGCAATTTCTAGTCCAGATATTAGAGTATTTGTATTATGGGATTCGGCTATAGCGCAGACACTTTATTTTGTGTGAGTAAAGTTTTTAAAACATTACGAAAAAAAGCTTTGAACTTTGGTATAATTACTGAACCTATAAAGTTCCCTTTTATGTACTCCCTGTGTCAGTTCATAGCAAGTACAACTTCCAAATAAATTGTAAATATGTTTTAATGTGTATATTTTTATGCTTTGGCAGTCATTGACTTTCAATTTTTTTCTTCTTTTCTCTCTGGTTTCCATTGCCACTGGGGTGTGAATTGCTTGTGGTTTATAATGATTTTTTTTCCATAGACTGTGGCTCCCAGGTGTATGTGTGTGTGTGTGTGTGTTTCTATTTGGACGAGGAACTCCCATTGAGTTTAATTCACAGTTGTATAAGCGACATTGAGATATTTTTAAAATTTAAACAATATAGAGCCAAAATATGTAGTGCCCTGGATCCAGTATTATGTTGACAGTGACTTCATGGTCAAGTTGCAGACAGAGTTAATTTTTCTTTTAACCAAAATAACAAACTGAAGTTTCAGAACAAACAGAGATAGATAATGAAAAATGGAAGGTGAAGGAGACAAAGGGAAGAGGAACCAAGAGAAGGACGGATAGAAAGATTGCGAGAAATAAGGGTTAGGGGTAAGGATACTCACAAAAGACTGTGGAAAGAGAGGGAGAGTGTGTGTACAGCTAGCAAAACAATTAACACCTTATGGTTTGGTTTGAATGCACATTTGTTGATGATTGAATGAGTAAGTTTTATTCACTGAAGCTTGAGTTCCAGGATTGTTTTAAACGTGAGTTTTATGAAAACTTAACATGATTAAACTGAGTGTCTAACTGTCTTTTTCTTTTATCTTTTTACATACAAAATATGTGAAGGTCAGTTGAAGTTTATGTTCAACAGTGGGTAGTTGTAAAAACAAAAACTTCCATGGTTATTATCTGTGACCTTGGATTCGACCATTGTGCATGCGTTAGAAGTTTTTAAACTGGAATTGACAAATTGTTGTAAGACATCTCTGATTATTTTAAGACCTAAAGTATTTTAATTGAGTAATGATTGACCAGCAGTACTTAAGAAAACTAATTTTGGATCTAAAATGGGGAACTAAAACTGAGTGATCACAATGGTCTTCAAAATTGGTAACTGTATGTATTTTACATTTTGAAAATTGAATACTGGATAAATGGACGTAAATATATAAATATGCTTACAAGTTAGTTACAGGCATTAAAGTAAGACAAGCATGGATTGGTAAATTGGTGTTTAAGGATATGGGAATCTAAGGACATTGCAATATTTCTCAGAATAAAGGAAAAGGGAAGAACGTAATGACTTGTAACTTTGGAAAGTACCGATAGGAAACGAGGAGATTAGGTGAGTCTGTGTTCCCCTCACTAGTGGGGAGGTCGGAACATATAAGAGGAAATAACGGTCTTGGTTGAGAATTTGATAGGAGTTTCAGAACAGATTAATCGATGATAAAAACCCAGTATGTATATGTGGGCTGGTTTAATGTCTAATTTAAATATACTATTTACTAGGGAAAAAGGGAGACTTATATGGGGATACTGGAGCGCTCGTCTGTTGAAAGCATTGTGTTACCGAAAGTGAAACCTTCTGCTGTTCTTTCCTCCCTCCCTCTCCAGATAGTCTTCTACTTCAATGCGTTTTGTTATTTTTTGTATTTTCTCGCCACATTGTAAATAATTATCAGGATATTCACATAAAGTGACTGGAATGATGTATCTTTTGTTTGTGTTAACAAGACATTTGCACCATCCGGAGTTGTTCGCAGTTTATCAAAATAATCAAACAGCATTTTTTTCTCTCAATTTAATATTTAGTTTTGTGGGGGAAGTTTAGTAGGTCTCTATGTCTGTCTTTTCTAAGACCTGCAGGCAAGCATTTTTACATGATCCATCGTGCTACTGCTTTAGCCTCAGTAATCAATGATTTTGAGATGCCAATATTCTGCCATCGGTTTTGCTTAGATTCTGAGCTGAGCTATGGTATCAATTTTGCTAAATGATTTATTTTCACAAGGTTGATTCGAAATTTAGTTCTAGAGGGAAATGGGATTTTCTGAAGAGGAATAAATTTTAAGTCTTAAGGTTGCTTGGATGATAGAGTAATATTATATTTTTGTATTACAAAGTCTGGATTTAAATTTCTTTTTGTTTTATAGTACTTTTCACAGCTATTCACTAACAGGAGGGATTCAGTCCTGGTCACACAGATTTTGTGCCAATTCCTAATACAACTGTGGTCAAACACCTAATTTTAATTCCACAATTCCAAACCTGGTTATGACGGTTCTAGGAAAGATGAGATAAGAAATCAGATAGATTTTTCCATATTGGTAATATAACACTGTGTACTAAAATGTTGCATTTATATTACTACAGACTTCAAGTCAAGCATTTTCTCTTCCTTTTTTTTCAATTACGCAGATCTGATGGTGGCTAAAACCTTTTAATACTTTGAACAGGTTTTCGTTAATAAGCATCTGGACACATACCTAGTAGGCTGTACAAAGACAGCTATGATTAACTTTAGCTTTTTCATTCACTAAATTTTAGTTGTGGTTAAGAGTAAGGGACTTATTCCCCTTGTTCATTATTAAGTACTGGATATGAATTTAGTACAAGGTTTCAAAAAACTGGAAGATGACCCTACCCCTGTTGAAGGAGGAGCTTATGCGTCTGTGATTAATTAGTAAATGGAAAATTGGTATGGGCTCACTAACAAAATTAGATTAAAAGTTACTTGTTAAAGTCTGATGAAGTTTTTGATATATTACATACATTTCCAAAAATGAGATTTCTGAATTTATCATTGCATGATTAAGATTGCTCTCAATTGATGTTTTGAATTATTGCTCTGTCAATAGTAACAATTGAGTACTTGCTGCCCTACTTAAAGAAGAGCAATACATTTAGTAATTTCAAAACCAACAGATCAGTAAAGTTTGTACCAAATAGTTGCAAGTATGTGTAAAATCACCAGAAGATTGAATCAGTTACATTTTTTACCTGGTACAAAGCAGACCAATACATCTAGCTTTGTTAATCCATTCTTACAGAATTCCATACTGTATCAATCTCAATTTAGGCTGAAAACGTTTCTACAGTTTATGCCAACAAAACTCTGTCACTATCCAGCAAAAAGCATGTTTCAAGGGTAGCACAACTAGTTAAATCTCCCTATTGGAGATGGAATGACACGGTATGCTTCTGTGCAGTGTTCCATCACTATTGGCAAAGCTCATACACTAGAAAAGTAAACAAGTCAGACAGAATTGGTGACTTTCTGGCTGCATGTCAGTAGCTTCTGTTGTTGGTGGGGGGGGACCCTTGGTTTACGCATCCCTGCTGCTATTTTTATTACCTGTGGTTATTGTTATGTGTGTGCCATGTATCAGGACGCTGATGACACGAACGATTGACCATGACCTGACGAGAAAGGATGACTCAACACCTGCATACTGGTGCTCCGCAGCAGTGCTGAAGGAGCCTGTGATGGGGGCAGCTCAGGGAAGGATTACGGAATCAGAACCAGAGAGGATGGAGGAGACATGTCTAAGAGAAGCGCGGGACAACTAATGATTTCACTATATAACTGTATTTCTTTTTTAATCCTACTCATTCCAAAGCTCTAATTGTGAGGGCTGTAGTCCAGAGACCCCCTAGTTGTGTTTTGTTTCTTACTTCCCCGTTACAGATTGGAGACAGTTAAATTTGTGCCTTAATAGTCAGGAATTTTGAAGTGCTGTGTGTCTCGAGGCTTGAGAGACTATTGATCACGCAAGAGATTCCTAAACATCGTCTGGTATCGAGAGCCACTGATCACTATGATAAGCCAGGTGCCACTGCCCTGTACGTTGAAATGAATGTGGATTGCATTGGTCATTGAGGAACGACTGGTTAGCCAATGACGGGTAAGATTCCTCGAGCTGAGGGACAACCTAAGACAGGCACAGTCGCGCATTGACTTTCAGAATGGTGGCCTGTGGACATGTGGTTTTAATGGATGCCTGGCCTTGACATCTGTCTTGGGAATCTGGACTAGTCTTTGGCTTGCCGAGCAGCAGATATAAGTAAGTCGTGGACACAGCACATTATATTCACATTGTTTTTGATAAAATAAATAATAAATGCAAGCTATGCGGCTGATTTTGAAGCCGATTTAAATCTATTACAAGAAAATTCGGCATTGTGCCAGTAATATGAAAATCTATTTTGGGATTTCATGATATAGTATATTGTGACCGGTTAATTGGTGGGTGTACAATCTGGTGTTCTTTGGACAACTGACCTTCACTCTACAAGCATCCAAGCTCATTCATTTTTTTTCTATGGTTCTTTACTATTTGTTATCATGCTCATTTATATTTTATGTTTTGTTAATTTTAATAAAGTTTTTGTAGTTCTTTTGTTAAAATAAGAATACTTTAGAATCAAATACTAATTGTTGATTTTACTTTATAAATTAAGATGCTGCTTAGGGACCCCTACACTCAGATCTGATGTTTCCCTAGAACCGGATGGCCTGGACAAGGTAATGTGTTCAGAAAAGCAAAAGGGACACGAAGAATGCGTCCGTAGACACACTTGGCCCCGGTTGCCGCACAATATTGCATTTGTAACGGTTTATGTTGTTATGGCCTCTGAAGAGGCCAAGGGGGTAAATGTTAGGATATTATAGAAGCCCATGAGTGGACAGAGATGTAGTTACATCTTAGGACATTGGGGGCGCTGTGAACCTATAGTTTAAAATGATGACCAAAGTAATTTTTAATTCTGGGATTATTGCCATAACAAATAACAAAGCTGATGTTCAAATGAGAGAACATCTAAACTAAGCGATTAGATTAAGGTAAACTGTGTAATAATAAGACTAGGAAAATGTTTCGAACATATAGTAATTCTTTGTGTCTATGATACAGAATGTCTCAAATATATGTAAAGCCTTTGTAAAAATGTTTCCAGAATACATAGAACCTTTGTTTGCAAATTATACCATTTTGAAGAAGGCTTTTGTTTGTGAAAGATCACGTTGCATTAATTGAGATTAGAAAATAGTATAACTAACGGAGCTTATCGATAGATTTTCAGAACTTGTACATTTTCTCCAGCGAACCACTCGATCTTTCGTGCTTCGCTGTAACAGCTAAGTTTCTGCAGCTAAATAAACGTACCTGCTTTATATCAAATAATTGGGTAAGTGTGTTCACTCCTTAAAAGAACACGCTTGGACGAATTCCATCCTAACAATTGGAAAGATAAATAAATGGGGTTGGGCTGGAAATCAACCCCGCCCCAAAGGTGGGGGGGTGGGGAGAGACTGATGCTGGGGGTATTGGGAATTGTGGTCAGGAATATAATGCGGGGAGCAACAACATTCAGGGGGTGAAAACGTGATTGGGAGAGATTTATGGAAATCTTTATCTCGGAGGATGGAGGGGTGTGGGTGCCTGGGATCTTGCTGTGCAGTGAGACAATCCCTGAAAAGGTCAGTGAGTGTCTGCATGTGCTCACTGTGTTCCCCCCACCATAACGGGGTGGGTGGGTGGGAATCAGGGACGAAGGGGGAGGCAGGAACAAGGGAGAGGGACGACAGAGGCAGGACGGAGGAGCGTTTCTATTTCTCTCTTGCTCTTTTCTACCTTCTCTTCTCTCCCTATCTTATTTCTCACCTGCTCCCCCTCCTCTCCTCCCCACTCCTTCCTCCCAATTTCTCTCTGTTATCTCCTCCATCACCCTTGCCTTCCCCCTCTCCTTCCCTAGCACTCGCCTTCCCCTCTATTTGCCCCTTCCCCGTCTCCTCCCACATCGCACCCATTCCCCTCTCCTTCCCTGCTCTCCTCCCCACCTCTGCCTCCTCCACCCTCTTCTTCCCCCCTCCTTCCCCAGTTCATTCCCCTCCCCTCCTACCAGTCTCTCCATCACCCCTTCCATCCCTCTCCTTCCAAACCTCTCCTTCCTTCCCTCTCCTCTTCTCCCCCTCCATCTTCCACTTTTCTCTCTCTCTGCTTCACCCCTCCATCTCCCTTACTTTTCCCCCTCTCCTTCCCCACCAATCGCTTCCCCCGACTCTGCTCTCTCCTCCCACCCCCTCCTCCCCCTCTCAACCTCCTCTCTCCTTCACCCCTCCCAACCCTCATTCAACCCCTTCCGCCCCTCATTCACCCCTTCCCCCTCTCCAGCCTCTCCCTGCCCCTTCACCCCTTCCTTCCTCCTCTCCCCGCCCCCTCCTCCCACCCTCCTCTCCCAACTCTCCTTCCACCCTCTTTTCTGCCATCTCCTCCCACCCTCTCCTCCCGACATTCCTTCCTCCCTCTCTCCTCCCCCTCTCCTTCAACCCACTCTCCTTTTTTCCCTTCCTGTTCCCCTCCCCTTTTCCCTAATCTCCTTCCAACTCTACTCCCCTTTCCCACCACTCTTCTTCTCCACGCTGCTTGTCCCCTTTCCTTACCCACCTCTCCTTCACCCCTTCCACCCTTCTCCTACCCCCTTTCCCCCTCTCATTCCCCCTTTGCCCCTCTGCTTCCACCTATCCTTCCACCCTTCCCCAACTCTCCTTCCCCCACCTCGCCTTCTCCCTTCACCCTCTTCTTCTCCCTTCCACCTCTCCTTTCCCTTCTCCTTCCCCCATCTCCTCCTCTGCTTCCCCCTCTCCTTTCCTCTCTCCTTCCCCAATCTCTCCTTCACCCTGCATACTCCCCCTCCTCTCCTTCCTTCCCCTCCCTCATTTCCCCCTCTCCTCCACCCCTCCTCATCCCTCCTTCCTCCTCCTACCACCTTCTTCTTCTACGCCTCACCTTCCTCTCCCCTACCTTCCCACATCTCCTTTCTGTTCCCCACTTCTCCACCTCACCTTCCCCCACCTTTCCCCATTCCCCCTCTCCTTCTATCCTCTGCTTTCCCCTCTCCTTTCCCCTCTCCTCAACACTCTCTCCTCACCCTTGCCTCCCCCTCATTCCCCCACTCATTCACCCCACTCCTCCCCCTCTGCTTCACCCTCCCTCCCCCATGTCTCCATACCCCACTACCTCCCCCTCCCTCATTCTACCACTCCTCCACCCCTCCTTCCCCCTTCATACCCCTTCTCCTTCCACCCCTCTTCCTCCCCTCCCCACATCTCCTTCCCGTCCCCTCCTTCCCCACCTCTCATTTCCCCACTGCTTCCCTCCGCCCCTCCATACCCCCATACCCCCACCCTCCTTTAATCCCCCTCTCCTGTTGTGGGACAGGTGTATGGGAGAAGTATTCACTTTTTTGGATCATTGGAATCTCCTTTGAGGTAGAAGTGACCTGTACAAGAAGGACGGATTACACCTAAATTGGAAGGGGTCTAATATACTGGCAGGGAGATTTGCTAGGGCTGCTCGGGTGGATTTAAACTAGTAAGGGGGTGGGACCCAGGGAGATAGTGAGGAAAGATATCAGTCTGAGATTGGGACAGTTACATACAGAAGTGAGTCAGTCAGGGCAAGCAGGGACAAGACAGGACTAATAAATTAAATTGCATTTATTCCCATGCAAGGGGCCGAACATGGAAGGCAGAAGAACTCAGCGCATGGTTAGGATTATGGGACTATGTTAAAGAAAAAAAAGAAAGACAATGTACGGCTCAGGAACAGGCCCTTCTGCCCTCCAAGCCTGAGCCGATCCAAATCTACTGTCTAAATCTGTCGCCCAATTCCTAAGCATCTGTATTGCTCTGCTCCCCACCTACTCATGCATCTATCCAGACACATCTTAACTGAGTCTACTGTGCCTGCCTCTACCATCTCTGCTGGCAACACGTTCCAAATGCCCACCAACCTCTGTGTGAAGTACTTGCCATGTGTATCTCCCTTAAGCTTTCCACCTCTCACCTTGAAAGCCTGAACTTTTGTTATTGAATCCTTGACCTTGGGAAAAAGCTCATCTCTATCCACTTTGTCTATACCCTTCATGATTTCATAAACCTCAATCACGGCCCTCCCTTAAACTCTTTTTTTCTAATAAAAACAAATCTAACCTACTCAACCTCTCTTCATAGCTAGCACCTTCCATACCAGGCAACATCCTCGTAAACCTTCTCTGTATTCTCTCCAAAGCGTCCACATCCTTTTGGGAACGTGGCGACAAGAACTGTACACAGTATTCTAAATGCGGCCGAACCAATGTCTTGTACAATTTTAGCATGACTTGCCAGCTCTTATACTCAATACCCCATCCAATGAAGGCAAGCATACTATATGCCTTCTTGACCACTCTATCCACCTGTACAGCAACCTTCAGGGTACAATGGACCTGCACTCCCAGATCTCTCTGCCCATCAACATTTCCCAAGAGTCCTCTGTTCATTGTATAATTGGCTCTTGAATTAGTCTTGCCTAAATGCATCACCTCACATTTGTGAGATATCATAGCAAATATGGAAACATGGCTCAGAGATGGGTAGGACTGGCAGCTTAATGTTCCAGGATACAAATGCGACAGGAAGGATAGAAAAGGAGGCAATAGAGGAGGGGGAGTGGTGTTTCTGATAAGGGTTAGTGTTACAGCTGTGTTAAGGGAGGATATTCCTGGAAATACATCCAGGGACGTTAGTTGGGTGGAACTGAGAAATAAGAAAGGGATGATCACCTTATTGGGATTACATTATAGACCACCCAACAGTCAGAGGGAAATTGAGAAACAAATTTGTTAGGGGATCTCAGCTATCTGTAAGAATAATAGGGTGATTATGGTCAGGGATTTTAATTTTCCAGACATAGGCTGGGACTGCCATAGTGTTAAGGGTTTAGATGGAGAGGAATTTGTTAAGTGTGTACAAGACCATTTTCTGATTCAGTTTGTGGATGTACCTATTTGAGAAGGTGCAAATCTTGACCTACTCTTGGGAAATAAGGGAGGGCAGGTGAATTGAGGTGTCAGTGAGGGAAAACTTTGGGACCAGCGATCATAATTCTCTGAAATTTAAAATAGTAATGGAAAAGGGTAGCCAGATCTAAAAGTTGAAGTTCTAAATTGGAGAAAGGCCAATTTTGACGGTATTAGGCAAGAACTTTCAAAAGCTGATTGGGGACAGATCGTTGCAGGTCAAGGAACGGCTAGAAAATGGGAAGCCTTCAGAAGTGAGATAATAAGATCCAGAGAAAGTATATTTCTGTTCAGGTGAAAGGAAAGGTTGGTAGGTATAGGGAATACTGGATTACTATAGAAATTGAAGGTTTGGTTAAGAAAAAGAAGGAAGCATATCTAGGGTATGGACAGGACAGATCGAGTGAATCCTTAGAAGAGTATAAAGAAAGTAGGAGTATACTTAAGAGGGAAATCAGGAGGACAAAAAGGGGACATGAGGTAGCTTTGGCAAATAGAATTAAGGAGAATCCAACAGATTTTCACAAATACTTTAGGACAAAAGGGTAACTAGGGAGAGAATAGGCCCCCACAAATATCAGCAAAGTGGCCCTTGTGTGAAGCCACAGAAAATGGGGGAGATACTAATCATATATTTTGCATCAGTATTTACTTTGTAAAAGGATATGGAAGATATAGACTGTAGGGAAATAGATGCTGACACCTTGAAAAATGTCTATATTAGAGAGGAAGATGTGCTGGATGCCTTGAAATGCATAAAGGTGGATAAATCCCCAGGCCCTGATCAGGTGTACCCGAGAACTCTGTGGGAAGCTAGAGAAGTGATTGCTGAGCCTCTTACTGAGATATTTGTATCATCGATAGTCACAGGTGTGGTGCTGGAAGACTGGAGGTTGGCAAACGTGGTGCCACTGTTTAAGAAGGGTGGTGAGGACAAGCCAGGAATCTATAGACCAGTGAGCCTGACGTCGGTGGTATGCAAGTTGTTGGAGAGAAGCCTGAGGGACAGGATGTGCATGTATTTGGAAAGGCAAGGACTTATTAGAGATAGTTAACATGGCTTTGTGTGTGGGAAATCATGTCTCACAAACTTGATTGAGTTTTTTGAAGAAGTAACAAAGAGGATTGATGAGGGTAGATCAGTAGATGTGATCTAAATCGACTTCAGTAAGGCCTTCGACAAGGTTCCCTATGGGATATTGGTTATAAAGTTAGATCTCATGGAATATAGGGACAACTAGCCATTTGGATACAGAACTGGCTCAAAGGTAGAAGACAGAGGGTGGTGGTGGAGGAGTGCTTTTCAGACTGGAGACCTGTGACCAGTGGAGTGCCACAAGGATCGGTGCTGGGTCCTCTACTTTTGTCATTTACATAAATGATGCGAGCATAACAGGTACAGTTAGTAAGTTTTCGGATGACACCAAAATATGAGGTGCTGTGGACAGCAAAGACGGTTACCTCAGAGTACAACAGGATCTGGATCAGATGGACCAATGGGCTGAGAAGTGGCAGATGGAGTTTAATTCAGATAAATGTGAAGTGCTGCATTTTGGGAAAACAAATCTTAGCATGACTTATACACTTAATGGTAAGGTTTGAGGGAGTGTTGCTGAACAAAGAGACCTTGGAGTTCAGGTTCATAGCTCCTTGAAAGTGGAGTCACAGGTAGATAGGATAGTGAAGAAGGTGTTTGGTATGCTTTCCTTTATTGTTCAGAGTTACAGGAGTTGGGAGGTTATGTTGCGGTTGTACAGGACATTGGTCAGGCCACTCTTGGAATATGGTGTGCAATTCTGGTCTCCTTCCTATCGGAAAGTTGGTGTGAAACTTGAAAGGGTTCAGAAAAGATTCGCAAGGATGTTGCCAGGCTTGGAAATTTTGAGCTATAGGGAGAGGCTGAACAGGCTGGGGCTGTTTTCCCTGTACTATCAGAGGCAGAGGGGTGACCTGATGGAGGTTTACAAAATTATGAGGAGCATGGATAGGATAAATAGATAAAGTCTTTTCCCTGGGGTTGGGGAGTCCAGAACTAGATGGCATAGGTTTAGGGTGAGAGGGGAAAGATATAAAAGAGACCGAAGGGACAAAGTTTTCACACAGAGGGTGGTACGTGTATGGAATGAGCTGCCAGAGGATGTGATGGAGGCTGGTACAATTTCAACATTTAAAACACATTTGGATGGGTATATGAATTGGAAGGGTTTGCAGGGATATGGGGCGGGTGCTGGCAGGTGGGACTAGATTGGGTTGGGATATCTGGTCGGCATGGACACATTGGACTGAAGGGTTTGTTTCCATACTGTACGTGTCTATGACTCTACGACTCTAAATCAGTAACCACCGACAGTTGGATGAATTTCGAGTCAGTACAAATCGGTGAGCACTGACATTTTAAAAACTTTTGGGACAGTTCAAATCAGTAACCATGCACACTTAGAAAAATTGTGGTCAGTACAGATCAGTAACCAGTGATTCATGGGAAAAAGTTCTGGTCGAATCACTGACTCTTTGAAAAATTTTGGGACAGTTCAAATCAGTCACCATCCACACTTAGAAAAATTGTGGTCAGTCCAAATCAGTAACCAATGATTCTTGGGAAAAAAATTCTGGTCGAAACACTGACTCTTCGAAAGACTTTGGAGCAGTGCAAATCAGTAACCACTGACAGTTGGAAAAATTTCAAGTCAGTATAAATCAGGAACCAGTGACAGTAAGAAAAAATTCGAGTCAGTGCAAATCAGTAACCATCCATACAAAGAAAAAATTTGGTTCAGTACAAATCAGTAACCGCAGACATTTGGAAAAACTTTGTGGCAGTGCAAGTCAGTAACTACCAACAGTTGGATGAACTTTGAGTCAGTACAACTCAGTAACCACGGACACTTTGATAAATATCTAGTCAGTGAAAATCAGTAACTACCGACAGTTAGAAAATTTACGGGTCAGTTCAAATTGGTGAGCACTGACATTTCAAAAGAATTTGCGACTGTGCAAATCAGTCACCATCCACACTTAGAAAAGGTTCGGTTCAGTCAAAATCAGTAACCATCAAAACTGAGAATAATTTGGGGTCAGTCCAAATCAGTAACCACTGATACATGGAAAAAAAAAATCTGGTCGGTGCAAATCAATAAACACTGACAGTAGGGAAATTTTCGGGTGAATTCAAATCAGTAACCACTGACAGTTGGAAAAAAAATTAGGGTCAGTGAAAATCAGTAACCACCGACACAGAAAATAATTTGAGGTCAGTACAAATCAGTAACCACTGATACATGGAAAAAAAAATTCTAGTCAGTGCAAATCAGGAAACACTGACACTTTGACAAACTTCAGAGCAGTGCAAATCAATAATCACTGACACTTAGAATAATTTCAGGTCAGTAGAAATCAATAATCACCTACAGTTGGGAAGATTTAAGGTCAGTTCAAATCAGTCTCCATCCGCGCTTCGCAAACTTTGTGCCCAGTACAAATCAGTAACCACCGACACTGAGAAAATGTTCGGGTCAGTGCAAATCAGTAAACACTGGTACATAGAAAAAAATTCTGGTCAGTGCAAATCACAAAACACTGACAGTTTGAAAAATTTCAATTCAGTGCAAATCAGTGACAGTAAGAAAAAATTCGGGTCAGTACAAATCAATAACCACAGACGGTTGAAACAATTACAGGTCAGTTCAAATCGGTGAACACTGACATTTCGAAAGGAATACGTGACAGTGCAAATCAGTCACCATTCGAAAAGGTTTGGGTCAGTAGAAATCAGTAATCACCAAAACTGAGAATAATTTGGGGTCAGTACAAATCAGTAACCACTGATACATGGAAAAAAATTCTGGTTAGTGCAAATCAGGAAACACTGATGGTTGGAAACATTTAGGGTCAATTCAAATCAGAAATCACTGACACTTCAAACAATTTCTAGTCAGTAAAAATCAGTAACCACTGACACAGAGAATAATTTGGGGTCAGTACAAGTCAGTAACCACTGATTCATGGAAAAAATTCTGGTCGGTGCAAATTAGGAAACCCTGACACTTTGTAAAATATTGGGTGGGTACAAATCAGTCATCACCAAAATGTGGAAAAATTACGGCTCAGTACAAATCGGTGAGCACTGACATTTCAAAAGAATTTCGGACAGTGCACATCAGTCACCATCCACACTTAGAAAAGGTTTGGGTCAGCAGAAATCAGTAACCACCGAAACTGAGAATAATTTGGGACAGTACAAATTAGTAACCACTGATACATGGAAAAAAAATTCTGGTCGGTGCAAATCAGGAAACATTAACAGTTGGAAACATTTAGGATTAATTCAAATCAGTAATCACTGACACTTCAAACAATTTCTAGTCAGTGAAAATCAGTAACCACTGACAGCTAGAAAAAAATAGATTCAATGAAAGTCAGTAACCACCGACGCAGAGAATAATAGGGGTCAGTACAAATCAGTAACCACTGACAGGTGGTAAACTTTCGGGTCAGTACAAATCGGTAAGCACTGACATATTAAAACATTTTGGGACAGTGCAAATCAGTCACCGTCCACACTTAGCAAAATTTGTGCTCAGTAAAAATCAGTCACCACCGACACTGAGAAAATGTTCGGGTCAGTGCACATCGGGAACCACTGACACATGGAAAAAAACTTCGGGTCAGTGCCAATCAGAACACTCTGAGACGTGAAAAGATTTTAGGTCAGTGCAAATCAGTAACTACCGACAGTTGGAAAACTTAGGGGCAGGACAAATCGGTGAGCACTGACATTTCAAAACATTCTGCTTCAGTGAAAATCAGTCACCATCTACATTTAGAAAAATTTGGGGTCAGTATAGATCACTAACCACAGACACTGGGAAAAATTTTCGGGTCAGTGCAAGTCAGAAACCACTGACCCATGGAAAGATTTTGGGTCAGTACAAATCATTAACCACCGACAGTTGGATGAAGTTTGGCTCAGTACAAATCGGTACGCACTGACATTTCAAACGAACTTGCGTCAGTGCAAATCCATAACCATCCACACTTGGAAAATTTCGGGCAGTACAAATCAGTAATCAGTGGAAAAGTTATAGTCACTACAAATTGGTAACCAACGACACCTAGAAATTGTTCGGATCAGTGCAAATCAGTAACCATCCACCCTTAGAAAAAATTGGGGTCAGTGCAAATCAGTGACCACTGAGAGTTGGATGAATTTCAAGTCAGTACAAATCAGTAAGCACCGACACAGAGTAATTTTGGGTCAGTACAAATCATAAACCACCGACAGGTGGAAACATTACGGGTCAGTACAAATTGGTAAGCACTGATGTTTAAAATAATTTTGGGACAGTGCTAATCAGTAACCATCCACACTTAGAAAATATTGGGGTCAGTACAAATCAGTAACCACCAACACTGAGAAAATGTTCGGGTCTGCAAATCAGTAACCACTGACACATGGAAACATTTCTGGTTGGGTGCATATCAGGAAACACTGACACTTCAACAAACTTTAGGGCAGTGCAAATCTGTAATATCTGACACTTAGAAAAATTTTGGGTCCGTACAAATCTGTAACCACCAAAAAGTGTAAAAATTACAGGTCAGTACAAATCAGTAAGCACTGACATTTCAAAACATTTCTGGACAGTGCAAGTCAGTAACCCACGACATTAGAAAAAATTTGGGTCAGTGCAAATCCATAACCATCCACACTTGGAAACATTTCTGGTCAGTACAAATCAGTAACCACCAACAGGTGGAAAAATTTTGCATCAGGACAAATCAGTGTGGGAAAGATTTGCTAATCCATGGTAGGCCCACAAAAGCAAAATTGGCCAAACTGTACCAGAACACCCAGAATTCCCGAGCAGCTCACAAGCTGAATCAGACAGCACGCATACAAGGGATTAGGCTTTCTGCTCCCACAGACATGACAAGGCTCCACAGTTATCTCAAAGCCCTAAGGGCAGTTTCACAACCCTGCAATACTAAAGCCACACAAGGAGCGGGTCAGACAGAGAGGCACCAGCAAGGACACCTCCAGGAAGAGGACAATGGAAACACCTCACTACTTCAGAAGAGATATTAACACCCACCTGTGAAGAGGAATGGAACCTTCGATACTGTCAGGATGTTGCATTGTGTGAAGGAACAGGACATTCATCCAATAAACTGTTTTCCAATTCGAATCCCTGGAACTCAATGACTCCATTTCCAGATACATTGTAGTTTCTCGTTTCTTAATCAGTGCCATTGTGCAGCAATACTATATAACTGGTCTCAGCCTCAGCTTTGGGAAGAGAAATTCTGATCTACATGTACAGACTGTCAGTTCTGTGTCAGCTGATCTGTTTTCTCTTGCAGCCATATCGCTTGCAATAAACTGTTTGTCAATTGTGTTTTTAGATCTCTAATCTATTGGGCAAATTTCTCTGATACCCTTCTCCTTTCCTCCTTTCCTTCCCCCCTCTCCTTCCCCCATCCTTACCATCTCTCTACCCCCTCTCTCTTATTGCCCTTCTCTCCTTCCCCTTGTTCTCTCCCTAATTCCTTCCCACACTATCCTTCGTCCCCTCCTTTCCAACTCTCCTTTCCCCCTCTCTTTCCCCACTCCCTTTCCGCCTTCCTTTCCCCCCTTCCACCCCTCCCCTTCTCCCCCTCTTCTTCCCCCTTCCACTCACATCACCCCCACTCCATTCCCTCGAGTCTCCTTCCCCAACTCTCCTTCCCCCGTTCTCTCCCTCCTTTCCCCACTTTCCTTCCTCCATCTCCTTCCCCCATTCCTCCCACTCTCTCCCCTCTCTCCTTCCCTGCTTTCTCCTTCCCCCTCTCTCCTTCTCCCCTCTCCTTCCCCCCTCACTTCTTCCCCATCTCCTTCCCCCTTCCCCCCACTTCCCCTGTCCTTCCCACCCTCTCCTTCCCCTTCCCTCCCTTTCCTACCCCCTCTCTCCTTCCCCCGAGTTCGTTCCCCACTCCTTTCACCCTCCTCATTGCACCCCTCCTCCCTCTTCCTTTCACCCCTTTCCCCATCCCCTTCCCCCTCTCTTCACCCCCTTCCCCCTCTCTCCTTCCCCCCAGTTCCTTCAACCGTCCCCTTGGCCTAGCTCTTACCCCATCCACCCTGCCATCCCCCCTCCTTTCCCCTTCCTTCCCAGCTCTCTCCTTCTCCTCCTCTCCTTCTCCCCAGTCCTTCCCCCTTCATTCCCCTCCTTTCCCCCTTCCTTCCCCCTACTTTCCTTCCATCCCCTTCCCTCCTTTATGTCCCCCTCTCTCCTTCTCTCCTCTCGTTTCCCCTCTTTCCTTCCCCCCGAATCTCCTTCATCTCCTCCTCCCCTTCCCCCTCTTTTCCCATCTCTTGTCCCCTTCCCCCTCTCCTTTTATCCCTCTCCTCCCCCTCTCCTTCATGCCCTTCCCCTTCCTCTCCCCCTCTTCTTCCCCCTCTACTTACCCCTACTTCTTTCCCCCCTCCTTTCCCCCTCTCCTTGCCTCCTTTCCCCTTTCCTTCCCTTCCTCTCCTTCTCCACTCGATCCCTCTCCTTCCCTCTTTCCTTCCACCCTTCCTTCGTCCCCTCCTTCCACCCTCCTTCCCCGCTTTCCTCTTCTCTTCTCCCACCCATCTCCTTCCCCCTCAGTCTCTTCTTCCTCTCCTTCGCCCCTCCTTTCCCCTTCCCCCTCCTTCCACTGCCTTCCTGTTCTCTTCTTCCACCCCTCTCATTCCCCCACTCTCTTCTTCCCCCACTCTCTTCTTTCCCCTACTCTCTCCTTCCTCCCTTCTCCTTCCCCCTCCCCTTCCCTTCCCCCTCCTTTCCCCTTCCCACTCTATCCTTCCCCCTCTCCTTCCCTACTTCTCCTCTCTCTTTTCCCAGCCTCTCCTCCCTCTCTCCTTTCCCACTCTCTCCTTCCCTCCTCCTTTCTCCCCTCTCCTTCCCCCATCCCCTCCTTTTCTTCCCCCTCTCCTTCCCCCCTCCTTTCTCCCCTCTCCTCCTCTGCTTCCCCCACACCCTCTCCTTTCCTTCCCCCTCCTTATCCCCTCCCCCACACTCCTTCACCCTTTCCTTCCTTCCCTTCCCCACGACTTCACCCCCACTGCATACCTACCCTTGTTCCCCCAGCCTTCCCTCTCCTGCCCCCAACTACCTTCCCCTTCTCCCACACTCTCCGCACCCTCCCTCGTCTTTCCTCCCCCTTCCCCCTCTCTCCTCTCCCTCCCCCCTCTCTCCTCTCCCTCCTCCCCCTCTCTCCCTCCTCCTCCTCCTACATGCAGTTTGGGCGGAGGAATAGAGGCAGAGAGGCATGGACTATTTTCTAAATGGGGAGAAAATTCAGAAATCTGAAGTGCAGAGAGACTTGGGAGTTCTCATCCAGGATTGTCTCAGGTAAACCTGCAGGTTGGGTCAGTAGTTAGGAAGGTAAATGCAATGGTGGCATTTATTTTGAGAGCACTTGATTATAAAAGCGGGGATGTATTTCTGAGGCTCTATAAAGCTCGGGTCAGACAACATTTGGAGAATTGTACACAGTTTTGGGTCCCATATCTCAGGAAGGATGGACTGACCCTGGAACGTGTTCAGAGGAGGTTCATGAGAACGGTCACAGCGATGAAAAGCTTAACACATGAGGAATGTGTGAGGACTTTGGGTCTATACTCAATGGTGTTCAGAAGGATGAGGGGCTGGGGGATCTAATAGAAACTTACAGAATACTGAATGGCCTGGACAGAGCGGATGTTGGGAAGATGTTTCCATTTGGTCAGAGAGACTGGGACCCAATGGCACAGCCTCAGAGTAAAGGGAAGAGCTCTTAGAACAGAGATAAGGAGAAACTTGTTGATCCAGACAGTGGGGAATCTGTGGAATTCATTCCCACTGAAGGCTGGGGAGGCCCAGCTCACTGAGTATATTTAACACTGAGATAGATAGGTTCTTCATTGTAAAGGGGGGGAATCAAGGTTTACCATGAGAATGGAGTTGAGAACCTTATCAGCTATGATTGAATGAGGAAGCAGAGACTCGATGGGCTGAACGGCCTCATTCCTGCTCCTATGTCCTTGTACTCTTCTTTTCTCTTTAAATCCATATTCACCGGCAGGCACCCGCCCCAAGCTGGGAACTCACCTTTCTATTGGTCGCAGCCACGAGATGGACAGGCACTTTGACCAATGGGAGCTGGAGGGAGTGCTAAGACCCGCCCTGAGGATGCACGCGGTGTCTCGAGGCGCGGCCGTTTAACTGACAGTGCGCGGGCCCGCGTGGGGGCGGGGCCTGGCTCTGCGCACGCGCATCATTTAAACCCGGAAGCGGCAGAATATGAGCAGGAGGGGAATTGATGACTGGATGGGAAGCTCAACACATTGTCTGGTATTCAGCAAGGAAACATCCTCACTCACATTCTTAATATTTCTATCTAATGATTTTTTTCATTTCTTAGCGAGTATCAGAATCAGAAAGGACTGTCATTATGGCGTGAAATTCAAGTGGTGCAGAAGTTCCAGCTGCTTCAAACAAAATGAAATGGGTGCCAGTAGGTCAAAATATTGTTTATTTTTTGATAAATAACTGACTTTCGTGCAAGAGTCAATAAATGTGAAGCTGGAAAAGCACAGCAGGTCAGAGCACATCCGAGAATCAGGAACGTAAGCCTTTCAGACTGAAATCCTTTGTCAGGACTGGGGAGTGAGGCCAGAAGTAAATAGAGGGAGGGGGTGGGGGATGGTGAGAGGGGGATGCAGGGAGGGGGTTATACTGATTGGGATGGGGAGGTGTATAGGAGGGTAGACAGGTTAGGTCAGGGAGGTGAGGAGGAATGAGGCTAGTGCTAGACTTGGGATAAGGCTGGGTGGTGAGACGTTTTGAAGTTGATGTTGGGGCCATTGGGCTTTAAGCTTCCCAAGTGGAATATCAGGTGTTGATCCACTAGACAGTGGAGGAGGCCATGGATGGACATGTCACGGGGGGAGTGGGAGGGAGATCAAAAATGGAAGGCAATTGGAAGGTTGGGTTGGTTAATGTGTACAGAGCGCAGATACTCTGCAAACCCATCTCCGAGTCTGTATTTGGACTGCCTGATATAGAGGAAACAACATTGGGAGCAACAGATGCAGGAGGTGAAATTGAATGAAGTGCAAGTGAATCTGTCAGATCTGGAAGGATTATTTAGAGCCTTGATTAGAGGTGAAAGGGGAGGTGTGTGGGCATGTGTTGCACCTCTTTGGGTTGCAGGAAAAGATATTGGGTGTGGGTGGAGCAGGTGGTAGGTTGTGTAGAGTAAATGGAGTCATGGAGTGATGGGGAAGGGAATTTTTTTGATGGTGGGGTCTGATTGTAGGTTATGGAAATGTCAGAATGATGTTGAATTTGGATGTTGGTGTGATGGTATGTGAGGACCAAGGGGAATCTAACCTTATTGTTGGGGGGAGGGGGTTTGAGGGAAGAAGAGATGGAGATATGTATGAGGGCATCCTTAATTACTGAGGAGGGGAGACTGCAGTCGCTAAAGTAGGAGGATATCTGAGGTGTCCTGGAGTGGAACATCTCATCCTGGCAGCAGATGCGAATGAGGTGGAGGAATTGGGAGTATTGGATAGCATTTTTGCAGGATTGTGGGTGAGAGGAGGTGTAGTTGAGTTAGGAGACAGTGGATTTGAAATAGATTTCAGTGGTGAGTGGGTTGGTGAAGTTGGAGTCAGAGGGGTCCTGGAAGGGATGGAGGCATTAGAAATGGTCCAGGTGAATTTTGAGGGTGAGGTGGAAGGTGTTGGTGAAGTTGATGAATTGTTTGAGCTCCTCACAGGAGCACGAGGCAGCACTGATGCAGTCATCAATATAGCAAAGGAAGAGATGAGGGATGTGCTGGTGTCATTGTGGAAGAAGGACAGTTCCATGAATCTGACCAAGAGGCAGGCTTGGACCCAAGTGGGTGCCCAGGGTCACTTTTCTTTGGTTTGTTGGAAATGGTAGGAAACAAATGAAAAGTTGTTGAGGGTGAGGACCAGTTCTGCTGGGTGGATGAGTGTGTCAGTGGAGAGGGACTGGTTGGGCCAATGGGAGAGGTAGAAGTGAAGACCTTGTGTGTGGGAGACACAGGTGTAAATGGCTTGTATGGTCATGATAATGGTTCAATGTTGCCAGAGGAAGTGAGGTTGGTGAAAGTTGGTGGATGGAGAATGAGGTTTGAGAGGCTTTGACTAATGTGTTATATTCCAATAGATAACTTTTCAAACACCATTTATTTGAGAGCTTTACATCAGTTCACCCTCTCTTTTGCCCCCCCAAAAGTGACTCCTCATATTTGTACACCCAATTCACACCCAAATTCACATTGAAAGGCTGAAGCGACTGGGCTTGTATACCCTTGAGTTTACAAGACTGAGAGGGGATCTGATTGAGACATATAAGATTATGAAAGGATTGGACACTCTGGCAGCAGGAAATATGTTTCCACTGATGGGTGAGTGCCGAACCAGAGGACACAGCTTAAAAATATGGGGTAGACCATTTCGGCAGAGGTGAGGAGAAACTTCTTCACCCAGAGAGTGGTGGCTGTGTGGAATGCTCTGCCCCAGAGGGCAGTGGAGGCCCAGTCTCTGGATTCATTTAAGAAAGAGTTAGATAGAGCTCTCAAACATAGTGGAATCAAGGGTTATGGAGATAAGACAGGAAGAGGATACTAATTAGGAATGATCAGCCATGATCATACTGAATGGTGGTGCAGGCTCGAATGGCTGAATGGCCTACTCCTGCACCTATTGTCTATTGTCTAAATAACTTTTCAGTAGTACATCCATTACTCATTCCCTCATTTCATTAGGTCACAAGTGTTCCTTCAGACCATTTTAGATGAATACAGGTTACCCTTTGACTTTTTGAATAAGTCAATTGATAGTATTCGAACAAAACATACAAGATGATAATGGATTTTCTCCCAATTTACTGCACAGTAAAATTTGGAGATCTTTCCATTCTCCAGCACCTGTTTTAAAACTGCAATTTTGATCTTCATTTTTTTGCAGTTTCACATTTCATTGAACATACATTATCCCTTGGTGACTTATTATCAATTTAGTACCCAATAGGTATTGCTGCTAACCCCTTCTTGGAATTTCTTCCTCACTGTGTATAAGAGTCTTTGCTGTGGCGATACTTGATACAACTCTTCTAACAGTTTGAGCTTCCAAAGTTATAGGGCAACATTTACTTTCCTTTTCCATAAGAACAATTTGAAGATTCCTTGCAGTTGAAACCATCACAAAGATTTGCATAAGAAGCATCACTTAAAAAAAGAGTTTCATGTTCTTGGCATCTGCCAGATGGAAGGTTTTTCTTGAATTGCTGTGTTTTATTTTTTTTCAATTGTTTATTCAAATAATATCTTTCACCTTGAGATAATGCATAATTGTACTTTACTCTGGAACTTCAGATATCTGGCCTTGTTTGAGTGACCAGCTAATTCAGCTGGACAATTACATTTCAGAGTTTCTCCATTTCTGCCTTTTGATAGCTGCTGCATCTTTTTTAAAGCCTGACTTTGATTAATAAGAATGGAGCAAACCTTTTCCAAATATGATTGCTATGCAAAGTGACACTTGATCTATTCTACCTGGTATCCAATTCAGTGTAAGCTGTACAATTATTATGTTCCAATCCTTGGGCAAGGCTTTGGCAGTCCTTTCCATTCTTTAAACATATTTCTTTATTTTATATAATAAACCATACCTGTCCAATTGAAACTAGTTTCTCTTGGTCCTGCCTTAATTATTGTGAACCAGCTGATTCAGACATGTTATAATCCATCTCTGGAACAGATGGGAATCAAACCTGGGTCCTTCTACCCAGAGGCAGGGACACGACCACTGCACCACAAAGCTTACTGAATTCTTTTTTGCCTTTAATAGATAGCCTTTCTGCCTACATAGTTCACATTCTCTTAGAAAAGAAAACTGCTTTTAGTCCTTCCCAAGCTGGGAGCTGATTATTACTGATGGAACCTGAAGGATTCTGAGCAAAATTTAAATGATGTTGATTATATTCTCCCACCATTTACTATTATGTCTTAGCATGTACAGCTCATACCACTACAGATGATAATTTATAGTTTGGTTAATGCGCCAAAATCTGTGAACATTTTGCCCACCACTGCATGGTTCATTTTGCATAACCCAGTGGTAAAAGGGCTTTCTGTTCCATATTCTGACTTGGGGAAGTGATGGCCTGTGGGATTATCATGAGACTGTTAATGAGAGATCCAGGGAGATGGAAGGTGGTGGAATTTAAATCCAATAATAAGAACCTGAAGTTTGGAATCTAATGATGCCCATAAAGCCATTGTCGATTGTCAGGAAAAACCCACCGGGTTCACTAATGTCCTTTAGGGAAGAAAGCTGTGATGATCTGGTCTGGCCTGCATATGATACCAGATTCACAGCAATGTGATCGACTCTTAACTGTCTAGAATTTAGAAAGTTAAAGGTGATCTGTTCCAGGTCTTCAAGATATTAACAGAAAAGAAGAGGGTACATAAAGGTAAACTGTCCCCACTGGATGGGAAATTCTCGAACGAGGGAGTGTCGTCACTTCACACACAGGGTGGCAGATGTTGTGGTTCTGTTCGCCGAGCTGGAAGTTTTTGCTGCAAACGTTTCTTTCCCTGGCTAGGGAACATCATCAGTGCTATTGGAGCCTCCTGTGAAGCGCTGCTTTGATGTTTCTTCCGGTATTTATAGTGGTTTATTCTTGCCGCTTCCGGGTGTCAGTTTCAGCTGTAGTGGTTTGTATATGGGGTCCAGGTCTATGGAACTGACACCCGGAAACGGCAAGAACATCCATCAACAGACACATCGACCTGGACCCCACATACAAACTACGACAGCTGAAACTGACACCCGGAAGCGGCAAGAACAAACCACTATAAATACCGGAAGAAACATCAAAGCAGCGCTTCACAGGAGGCTCCAATAGCACTGATGATGTTCCCTAGCCAGGGAACGAAACGTTTGCAGCAAAAACTTCCAGCTCGGCGAACAGAACCACAACAACGGACACCCGAGCTACAAATCTTCAACCAGACTTTAAGGGTGGGAGATGTATGGAACTCCCTTCCACAAATGGTGACAGTGTATGCTGGGAATGTTAATTTGTAAATAGTTTTTTTTGTGAAGCAAAGCTAATCGGGAATACGTCCCAAAGGCAGGTGTATGGCATTGAGGCACAGATCATCCATGATTTCATTGAATGGTGTGACAGGCCTGAGAGACTGACTTCATCCTGTTTCTATAAAGGACAATTATATTTTCGTGCTCATTATGGATTACCAATTGTATACAGGCAAATGAGGTACAGTCTGATCAAGATTCCATCTCCACGTCTGCAGTTAACCAGGAGATCATTACCAATTTGGGATTAAAACAGTTGAAAACAGGTTGTGGGTCAAGTTGTAGGTTTGCTCGCTGAGCTGGTAGATTTATTCTCAGACGTTTCATCACCGCGCTGGGTAACATCATCAGCGAGCCTTTGATGATTCACTGGTGTTCTGTCCCACTTGCTGTTGATCTGTATTGGTCTGTTATGGTGGGAGATATCATTTCCGGTTCTTTTTCTGAGGTTGGTAAATGGGCCCAAATCGATATGTTTGTTAATAGAGTTCAGGTTTAAATGCTAGGTGTCTGGGAATTCCCGTGCGTGTATTTATTTAGCCTGTCCCAAGATGGATGTATTGTCCCAGTCAAACTGGTGTCCCTCGTCATCTGTGTGTATGGATACGAGTGATATTTGGTCATTTCTTTTGGTGGTGAGTTGTTCCTCATGTATCCTGGTGCTTGGTTTCCTGCCCATGTGTCCAATGCAATGTTTGTTGCAGTCCCTGCAGAGTATTTTGTAGATAACATTAGTTCTGCTGGATGTTGCAATGGGATCTTTTTAAATTTATCAGGAGCTATTTCAGTTTGACAGTAGGTTTGTGGGCTATCATGAAGCCTAGGGGCTGGTATAGTCTGGTTGTCATCTCTGATATTTCCTTAATGTGTGGCAGGATGGCTAGAGTTTCTGAGCGTGTTGTCTTGTTGTGTAGGAATTAGCGGACTGTGCTTATCGGGTACCTGTTGTTCCTGAATACATTGTCCAGGTGTTTTCCCTCAGCTTTCTTTAGTCCCTGGGTGCTGCAGTGTGCTGTGGCTTGTTTAAATAATGTTCTGATACAGCTCCATGTGTGGGTGTTGTGGTGACTGCTCCTGTAGTTGAGTATCTGATCAGTGTGTGTAACTCTCCTGTAAATCCTGGTCTGTATCTCTCCATTGGCTTTGCATTCTACCGTGACGTCTCGGAAGGAAAGTCTGTTGTTGTTCGCTTCCTCTTTGGTGAGCTTTATCCCAGTAAGGATGTTGTTTATGTGTTGTGGGTGTCTTCTAATGTTTTGTGTTTCGTGATGACAAAGGTGTCACCCACAGAGAGGACCCAAAACTTGGGCTGGATTGTGGGAAGGGCTGTTCGTTTGAACCCCTGCATAACTGTCTCTGTTAAGAATTCTGATATTGGTGATCCCATCAGTGTCCCATTGGTTTGTTTGTAGGTTTTTATTGTTGAAGGTGAAGTGGGTTGTGAGGCACAGGTTTAGTTGCGGATGCTGTCCTTGCTGACAGAGTTGGTGCTGTCAGGTGTTTATGTCCTTGGTTCATCTCCCAGTGGGGCCAGTGTTCCTTTGGCTCGGGTGATATTGATGTGAATAGGGCCGTCACATCGAAGGAAATCATGACCTCGTCGTCCTCTACCTTGGTGTCTTTGATATGAAGGAATTCCTGGGTGGAGTGGCTTGAGTCTTCCCGAGGTGTTTCAGTTTGTGTTGCAGTTCCTTCGCTAGTCTGTATGTCGGTGTGGGGGAAGTGAGACTGTGGGTCTGAGGACAGGTACATACTCCTCTTGCAGGATGTGGGAGATAAGGGTCACCACTGGTGTCCCTGCTGACTTCACCTGCAAGTACTGTACCCAGCTGCGGCTCCTCACAGCATACGTTGGGAAGCAGGTGCTGGACGAACTTCGGGAGGCTGAGGGGGTGGTAGGAAGGAGTTATAGGGAGGTAGTCACACCTAGGTCACAGGATAAAGGGAGCTGGGTGACTGTCAGGAGGAGGAAAAGGAATAGGCAGACAGTGCAGCTCCCTACCCCCCCTCACCATGGCCATTCTCCTCAATAAGTGTTCTGTTTTAGATACTGTTCAGGGTGAGGGAGACCTACCTGGGCAAGCCACAGTGAGGAGGTTTCTGGCACTGAGCCTGGCTCTGTGACACAGAAGGGAAGGGGAGAGAATATGAGAGTGATGGTGACAGGAGATTCAATAGTGAAAGGAACAGACAGGAGATTTTGTGGTCGTGAGCGAGACTCCCAGATGGAATATTGCCTCCAGTGCAACGTGCTAGTGAGACTAGGGATAGAGAGCAAGTGCAGATGAACACATGGCTGTAGGACTGGTGTAAGAGGGTGGGCTTCAGATGTGTGAATCACTGGGGAAGGTGGGACCTGTACAAGAATGACTGGTTGCTCCTGAACTGGAGGGGCATCTGGAGGGGCAATATGCTGCATGGGAGGTTTGTGAGAGCTCTTTGGGAGGATTTAAACTAGAGTGACAGGAGGGTGGGATCAGATGATGGAGTAGGTAGTGAACAGCCAGATACAGCATGCAGAGAGTCTGTGAGGCGGGATAGCCACTTGATAGGGCAAAGGTGCAGTCAGTGTGATGGGTTGAAGTGTAATGATTTAAATGTAAGAAGTATCAGGAATAACGGTGACTAACTCAGAGCATGACTCAGCATTTGGAACGATGATGTTAAGATGATTATCGAAAACCCTAAGGCGCTCTACATTTACATGAGGAACAAGAGGACGGCCAGAGTGAGGGTAGGACGGACAAGAGGAGAGTGGAAGAAACTTGCATTTGGAGTCGGATGAAGTAGGGTGGTCCTTAATGAATACTTTCCTTCAGTATTCAATACTGATAAGCACCTCAACTGAAACCAACTGATAAGCTCGAACAGGTTAGGGTTAGGAAGGAGGATTTTGGACAACAGAAAAATTGATAAATCCCCTAAGCTAGATAGACTAGATTAGATTGCTTACAGTGTGGCAACAGGCCCTTCGGCCCAACAAGTCCACACTGACCTGCCGAAGCGCACCCAACCAGACCCATTCCCTACACTTAGCACGGCCAATTCACCTAACCTGCACATTTTGGGAGGAAACCAGAGCACCCGGAAGAAACCCACGCAGGCACAGGGAGAATGTGCAAACTCCACACAGTCTGTCGCCTAAGGTGGGAATTGAACCCGGGTCTCTGGAGCTGTGATGCAGCAGTGCTAGCCACCGTGCCGCCCACTAAGATAGATCTACCTTTCGTGATGACAGGAAGCAAGGGAAGAAATTGGTATGTCTTTGGTGATGATCTTTGCATCCTCCCTGTCCACTGAATAGTGCCAGATGATTGGAGGATGGCAAATGTTCAGAAAAGGGAATAGGGATAACCCTGGGAATTACAGACCAATCAGTATTAAGTCAGTGATGGCCAAATTATTGGAGTGGATTTTGAGAGACAGGATTACTTGGAAAACCATAGTTTGAATAGAGATAGTCAGCATGGATGTGTGAGGGGCAGGTCATGCCTCACAAATCTTATTGCATTCTTTGAAGATGTGACAAAACATGTTGATGGTAGAGCAGTGGATGGAGTGTACATGGATTTCAGCAAGGCATTTGATAAGGTTCTCCAGGGTAGGCTCATTCAGAAAGTAATGAGGTATGGAATACCTGGCTGTCTGGATACAGAATTGGCTGGCCCAGAGAAGGCAGAGGGTGGTAGGAGATGGAAAGTATTCACCCTGGAGCTCGGTGACCAGTGATGTTCCACAGGCATCTGTTCTGGGACCTTTACTGTTTGAGGTTTTCATAAATGACTTGGATGAGGAAGTGGGTTAGTAAGTTTGCCGATGAGATGGAGGGTGGTGCAGTTATGGATAGTGTGGAAGGCTCTTGTTGATTGGAATGGAACATTGACAGGTACAGAACTGGGCTGATAAGGGACAGATGGAGTTCAATGGAAAACTGTCAAGTCATTCACTTTGGAATGTCGTATATAGGATTAAAGGCAGACTTCTTGGTCCTGTGGAAGAACAGAGGGATCCCAGGGTCAATGTTCATAGATCCACCAAAGTTGCCACCCAAGTTGATAGGGTTGTTAAGAAGGCATATGGTGTGTTGGCTTTCATTCGCGGGGGGATTGGGTTTAAGAGCCGCGAGGTTATGCTGCAGCTCTGTGGAGCACTGGTTAGACCACACTTAGAATACTGTGCTTAGTTCTGTTCGCCTCATCACAGGAAAGATGTGGAAGCTTTGGAGAGGGTGCAGAGGAGATTTACCAGGATACTGCCTCCACTGGAAGGCATGTCTTATGAAGAAGGTTGAGGGAGTGAGGGCTTTTCTTATTGGAGTGAAGGAGGTTGAGAGGTGACTTGATGGAGGTGTACAAGGTGTTGAGGAGCATGGATGGAATGGATAGCCAGAGCCTTTTCCCATGGCAGAAATGTCTATCACAAGTAGGCATAACTTTAAGGTGCTTGGAGGAAGGTTTAGGGGAGATGTTAGAGGTCAGGTCTGTGCAAACACACTGGTGGGTGTGTGGAATACACTGCTGGTAGTGGGAGTAGAGTCAGATACATTAAGGACATTTATGCAACTCTTGGATAGGCACATGGAAGATAGTACAATGAAGGGTAAGTCAGTTAGTCTGATCTTAGAGTAGGATAAAAGGCCGGCACAACATTGAGGGCTGAATGGCCTGTCCTGTGCTGTACTGTTCTATGTTCTAATAAAACTACTCACTGTGCTCCAGATATGGCATCACCAGAACCTTGTAGAGTTGCAGTAAGACTTCTTGACTCTAAAACTTCAAACCCTTTGAAATGAGGGTCCACATTCCATGGCCCTTGATTACTTGCTGCATCTGTGTTTCATTTCCAGGTCATTATGTTGTAACTTTCTGCAGTCTTTCTCCATTTAAATAGCAATCCATTCTCCTGTTCTGCCTTCCAAACTGATCAACTTCTAATTTTCCCACATCCTACTCCATTTGGCAACTTTTTGCTCAATTACTGGACCTATCACTATCTCTCTGAACTGTTTATTTCTCTCACACGTTGCCTTTCCATGTTTTCTATTAAATATCTTCCAATTGGCTCCAGAACATTTTGCTTCCTTCCTCCAAGTCATTGATATGTATTGTAAACAGTTGCAATCCCAGTACTGATCTGGGAACCCCCCGGGTTACAGTTGGCAACCTGATAAAGACCTCCTTAGCCCCACACTCTATTTCCTGCCCATTAGTCAATTCTCTTTCTATGCCAATATACTGTCTCCAAAACTTTGGTCCCCATAACTGTCTCCCTGGATTCAACTTGTAAGGAGTCCAGATTCACTTTGACCTCTCTCTATTTAAATAAGGCCGCCTTTAAATGTATACATCCATGGATTGAGAGCGTCACTAGCCAGACCAGCATTTATTGGCCATCCCTAATGGCCCAGAGGGCAGTTAAGAGTCACCCACTGCTGTGGGTCTGGAATCGCATGTAGGCCAGACCAGGAATGGATGGGAGTTTCCTTCCCGAAAGAACATTAGTGAACCAGACAGATTTTTCCCGACAATCGACAATGGATTTGAATTCATCGTGAGGCTCTTAATTGCAGATTTTGTTTGTTTTTATTGAATTCCAATTCTACCATCTGCCGTGGTGGGACTCGAAACCAGGTTCACAGAACATAATCTGGGTCTCTGGACTTTTTGTCCAGTGATAATACCACTCGGTCAGCACCTCCACTTATTGTCAGTTTTTATATTCCTCACTAGTTTGCCCTTGTGATTTATTTTCTCTCGATCTATCTTTACCTTTTTGTTAGCCCTCCTTTGCTGACTCTATTTGTTCTTAGCTTTTGACTTAACCTTTTGTGAGGGAACTTGTCGAATGCCTTCTGGAAGTCCAAATACAATACACATACCGGTTCCCCTCTATCCACTCTGGCTGAGGCTTCCTCAAATTGATCAGTTAGTGAGACTTTTTTTGTCTACCACATCACCTTGATGACACGGGCCAATGGACCAAGGAGTGGGAGGTGAAGTTTAGATTAGTATGAGGTGCTGTATTTTGGTAAGGCAAACCAGGGCAGGACTTGTACAGTTAATGATAGGGCCCTGGGGAAATGTTGCTGAAAGGAAAGACTGAGGGGTGTAGATTCATAGTTCCTTGAGAGTCAAGTCGAGTAGATAGGGAGATGAAGGTTTAGCACGCTTAACTTCATGGTTGGAGCTTTGAGTATGGGAGTTAGGATGTTGTGTTGTGGTTGTATGGGATATTGGTGAGGACACTTTTACTGTGTACTATTCTGTTTGCCCATCTAAAGGAAAGATCATGTTAACCATGAAAGGGTTCAGGAAAGATTTGCAAGGACTGGAGGTTTGAGTTCTAGGGAGAGGCTGAATAGGCTGGGACTACATTCAATGGAGCATCAGTGGCTGAAGGGTGACCTGATAGAGGTTAATAAAATCATGAGCAGGATGGATAATCAAAGTCTTTTTCAAGAGGGAAGAGAGTCCAAAACTAGAGGGCATAAGTTTATGGTCAGAGGGGAAAGATTTAAAAGGGACCTTAGGGGCAAAATGTTTCTGCAGAGGATGGTTCATATGTGGAATGGACTGTCAGTGGAAGTGGTAGATGCAAGTACAGTTACAACATTTAAAAGACAGTGGACAGGTACGTGAATAGGAGAGGTTTAGAGGGATATGGACCAAATGCAATGGGACTAGTTTAGTTCAGGAAACTTGACCAACATGGACCAAGTAGAACTGGAATGTCGGTTTCTGTGCTGTAAGACTCTGACTCTATCATTTCTCTTGAATTGAATTAGCTTTATTGTCACATACAACATTGAGTCCAGTGAAAACTGATAAGTCACTACTTATAGCACCATCTTGGGTACAGAGTACCTCGGTACAGTCCTTCGTGAGAGAGTAGACAAATGAAGAAAAGAATACTTTACAGCTCTACACAGTATCGCCATAGCTCAGAAAAACAAGAAGTGATGAAGACAGACATCACAATCTCTCTCCAATCTCTCCAATGGCTCTCCTAAGCAGACCAGCACTTTGGTCTCCACATGATCTGAGTGCTGGGCTACTACCCGCCCCACGTGGGAGGCTGGGAGCCTGAGGCCAAGAGAAGGAAGGAAAAGAGGGAGGGGAAGGAAAGAAAGACTAGGCAGAACAGACGAGCTCCAGGTGTTCCGTATTATTTACCGTTATATTCCCAGGAACACCTTCTAATGAAGCTGTACTGACTCTGCTTGATTAAAACATGGTTTTCCAAATGGTCTGCTGTTAATTGATTCCAGCATTTCTCCGACAACAGATGTTCGTCTAATTGGCCTACAGTTACCTGTGTTTTGTCCACCTCCTTTTTGAATTGAGGAATCACATTGGCAGTTTTCCAATCCTCTGGTGCTTCTCCAGAATCCAAGGAGTTTTGAAAAGTTACAACCAATGCATCCACTATTGCTGTCCCGACTACTTTTAGGATCTGAGGATGAAGCCAATGGGCCAGGGACTTCTGTCTTTAGCCCATTAGTTTGTCTCTTGCTATTTCTCTAACACTGGTGAGGAGACTTAATTCCTCTCCCATATTGTTTAGTGTTAGTGATGTTCACAGTAAAGACTGATACAAAATTCCTGTTTCACTACTCTGTCATTTCCTTATTCCCCATAACTGCCTCCCTAATTCATTTTCCAAGGAGTCTTTCAACTTTATACGCACCTTAACTTCCTTGGTTAGCCATATTTGGTTCATCTCTGTTTTCTAACCTTTCCTCCCTACTGCGATATATTTTTACTGAGGGTCATATTACCTCTAAATGTTTGTCACTGCTTGCTGTCATTCCTGCTTATCTATCTGCCCAGTCCACATTAGCTAACTCTATCCTCATTTCATTGTAATTCCCTTTTAAATAAATACAATTACTCCTGCCCAAGCTTCTCACTCTCCAACTGAATATTAATAACCTTCATTTCTGTTTTTCAGTGGCAACTCGGAGGGCAGGAGCTTGGACCAGGGGCCAGCAGGGAGCGGTCAGTCACTGATTTGAGCTTTTATATTTGAAGTCAGAGAGCAGAGGTTTCTGGGAAAGGAGGGACTTATTTTTATTTCCATCCAGCTTCATAAGTCAGTGTTTTCTCAACCCGAGACCCTCCCACCCAACCGCCGTCTCTAATCTTAAAGACCAGGGACAAATCAGCTTAAGTGTCTCTTCTTTTTGACTTTGTGATAATGGGATGAGCAGGGATGGCAGTGCAGGGAGAGCAATGTTCCTCCTGCATGATGTTTGAGGTGAGGGAGGCTATTAATGTCCCATTCCAAGTACAGCTGCAGGAAGTGCACCCAACCCTCGCTCCTCCAAGATCGTGTTAGGGAATTGGAGCAGGAGCTGGATGAATGTCGGATCATTCTGGAGGCAGAGGATGGGATAGGTTAGAGTTCAGGGAAGTGGTTACCCTTAGGCATGGAGAAAGCTGAGTGACTGTTTGAAGGGGGGGAAAACAGTCAGTGGAGGGATCCCCTGTGGCCATTCCCCTGAAAAACATGTATACCATTTTGGATACTGTTGAGGGGGATGACTTACCAGTGGTATGCAGTGGGGCCCAGGTCTCTGCTGCAGAGCCTGTCCCTGTTGCACAGAAGGAAAGGAGGAGAGTGTTAGTAATTGGGGACTCAATAGTTAGAGGCTCAGATAGAAGGTTTGTTGGGAACAAAAGAGACTCGCGGTTGGTATGCTGCTTCCCAGGTGCCAGGGTCCGTGATGTCTCGGATCATATCTTTGGGATCCTGAAGGAGAGGGGTGACTAGCCTCAAGTCGTTGTCCATGTAGGTACCAACGACATAGGTAGAAAGGGGGATAGGGATGTAAGGCAGGATTTCAGGGAGCTAGGGTGGAAACTGAGAGCTAGAACAAAGAGTTGCTATCTCTGGTTTGTTATCCGTGCCACATGATAGCGAGGCAAGGAATAGGGAAAGATATCAGCTGAACACGTGACTGCAAGGATGGTTCAGGAGGGAGGGTGTCAGGTACTTGGATAGTTGGAGCTCATTCTGGGGAAGATGGGACCTGTACAAACAGGACAGTCTTCATGTGAAACAGAGGGGATCTAATATCCTGGGTGGGAAATTTGCTGGGGCTATTCAGGTGAGTTTAAACTAGCTCAGCAGGAGGATGTGAACCGGAGGTGTAGTTGCAATGCACAGGAGGATGAGAGTAGGGAAGGACAGGGACAGGATTTCAAGGTCACAGGAACGTGCTGGCAGACAGCGAAGTGGTTTGAACTGTCTACTTCAACGCCAGAAGTATCTGAAATAAGGTAGGTGAGTTTGCAGCATGGATGGGTACCTGGGACTTCGATGTTGCAGCCATTTCAGAGACATGGATAGAGCAGGGTGAGGAATGGATGTTGCAAGTTCCAGGGTTTAGATCTTTCATTAAGACAGTAAAAGAGGCGGAGATGTGGCCTTGTTCATCAAGGATAGTGTAACGGTGGCTGAAAGAACTTTTGACGAGGATTCGTCTGCTGAGGTAGTGTGGGCTGAGTTTAGAAACTGGAGAGGAGAGGTCACACTGCTTGGAGAGTTTTATAGGCCTCTGGAGAGTTCCAGGAATGTGGAGGAGAGGATTGGCAAAATTATTCTGGGTAGGAGTGAGAGGAACAGGGTGGTCATTAAGGGGGACTTTTAACTTCCCCAACATTGACTGGAAATGCCATTACTCTAGTACATTGGACAAAAACTGATCCATCCAATGTGTACAGGAGGGTTTCCTGATGCAGGATGTCGAAGGGCTGATGGGAGGGGAGGCCACACTGGATCTGGTGCTTGGTAATGAATCAGGCCAGGTTTTTGATTTGTAGTTGTAGGTGAGCACTTTGGCGGCAGTGACATAATTCGGCTACGTCTAGTTTAGCAATGGAAAGGGATAGGTACATGCCACAGGTCAAGAGTTATCAATGGGTCAAGGGCAATTATAATGCGATTAGGCAGGAATTAGGATGCATAGAATTGGGTAGCAAAATGCAGGGGATGCTGACAATGCTGGTTTAAGAAACAGACATTGCGTGTCCTTGATAGGTATGTCCCTGTCAGGCAGGGAGGAAGTGATAAGGATAGGGAACCATGGTTTACCACAGAAATTGCATCTCTTGTTAAGCAGAAGAAAGAGGCTTATGTGTTGGTGAGGCAAGATGGTACAGATGAGGTGATGGAGAGTTACAGATAAGCTTGGCAGAATTTAAAGAGAGTTACGAAGAGCAAAGAGAGGACACGAGTAGTCTTCAGCAAATAGAATAAAGGAGAACCCTAAAGCTTTCTATAGGTATGTGAGGAATAAAAGGATGATTAGGGTAGGAATAGGGCCAATCAAAGACAGAAGTAGGAAGTTGTGTGGACCCTGTGGAGATCGGAGAGGTGCTAAATGAACATTTCTCATCTGTTTTCACTCAGGAAATGGAGAATATTGTAGAGGTGAAGAATTAGATATTAGACTAGCAAGGATCAAGGTTAGTTATGATTGGTGGTATCAATTCTAGAAGGAGTGAAAGTAGACAAGTCCCCTGGGACAGATGGGATTTAGCCGAGGATTCTCTAGGAAGCTTGGGAGGAGATAGCAGAACCTTTGGTTTTGATACTTGAGTCATCATTGTCTACATGTTTGGTACCAGTAGACTGGAGGATTGCAAATGTTGTGTTCTTGTTCGAGAAGGGCAACAGAGATGACCCAGGTAATTCTAGCCCAGTGAGCCTTACTTCTGTTGTAGGAAAATTTTTGGAAAGGATTATAAGAGAGAAGATTTATAATCATCTAGCAAGCAACAACTTGGTTTCAGATAGACAACAAGTTTTCATCAAGGGCAGGTCGTGTCTCACAAACCTCATTGAGTTTTTTGAGAAGGTGACTATGTATGTAGATGAGGGTAGGACAGGTGACGTGGTGTTTTTAGACTTTACTCAAGCCTTTGATAAGGTTCCACGTGGTAGGCTGTTGGAGAAAATACAGAAGCATGGGATTGAGGGTGACTTAGCAGTTTGGATTAAAAACTGGCCTTTCTGAAAGAAGGCAGCGGGTGGTGGTTGATATAAAATATTCGCCTGGAGTGCAGTTCCTAGTGGTGTGCCACAAGGATCTGTTTTGCGACCACTGCTGTTTGTCATTTCTATAAATGACTGAGACGCAGGCATAGGTGGATTGATTAGTAAATTTGCAGATAATGCTAAAGTCGGTGGAGTAGTGCACAGTTTGGAAGAATGTTTCAGAGTTGCAGGGGGACTTGGATAAACTGCAAAATTGGGATGAGGTTGCAAAATTGGGATGAGGTTGCAAATGGAGTTCAATGCAGCTAAGTGTGAGGTGATGCACTTTGAGAAGAATAACAGGAAGGCAGAATACTGGGTTAATGGAAAGATTCTTGGTAGTGTGGATGTGCAGAGGGATCTTGGTGTCCATGTACATAGATCCCTGAAAGCTGCCACCCAGGTGAATAGTGCTGTTAAGGTGTTAGGTTTCATTAGTAGAGGGATTGAGTTCCGGAGCCACAATATCATGCTGCAAATATACAAAATGCTGGTGCGGCCACGCTTGGAATATTGTGTACAGTTCTGGTCCCCATATTTCGGGAATGATGTAGAAGCATTGGAAAAGGTGCAGAGGAGATTTACCAGGATGTTGCCTGGTCTGGAGGGAAGGTCTTATGAGGACAGGATGAGAGACTTGGGTCTGTTCTCATTGGCTAGAAGAAGGCTAAATGGGAATTTGATAGAGACATACAAGATGATCAGAGGATTAGATAGGGTAGACAGTGGAAGTCTTTTTTCCTAGGAATATGATGTCAGCTTGTATGAGGGGGCAGAGCTGCAAATTGAGGGATGATAGAGTTAAGATAGATGTCAGAGGCAGGTTCTTTACACAGAGTGGTAATGGTGTGGAATGTCCTACCTGCTAATGTAGTTAACTCAGCCACATTAGGGAGATTTAAACAATCCTTACATAAACACATGGATGGTTTTGGGATAGTATAGGGGGATGGGCTGGGAATAGTTCACAGGTCGGAACAACATCGAGGGCCGAAGGGCCTGTTGTGCGCTGTATTGATCTATGTTCTATACATTGGAAATGAGTGGGGAGCTTTTAACCCTGGGATCTTGCTGTGTAACTTGCCTTCAAATTGCTCTTGCTCTGCCTTTCAACTCATCTTTTCTCTCTTTTATCCTGAGGAATATTTGTTTGGAAAGCTGCAACGTGAAGATCTAAAATGTTCGTGGCCAGGAAAGACCAACCTCGAGAGGGGACACTGGCCTGAGGCCTGGTCGACAGGCTGCACCCTGTGGGGGCCGACATGAATTGTGTGTTTATTTACCCCGAGGTTTAATCCCCTCTGGGGAACCCTGGGTTTTATGGCCTCTGGGTAACTGGCTCCTGTCAGATTGGGGCCCTGGTATTTTTAAAACAGGCTTGAAGCCTGGGTTTAAAATAACTGGGACCTGGGATTTGATACAAACACGTCAATCCCCAGTGAGTATCTAACAGACAGGTTTCCCCACGGAGAGAATTAAAACTTTAAATGAGTAAGTCCCTCCAAAGGCTTGTTCTAATGTTAGAGTAATGTGGGACGTGTACAGGCCTGCGTGATCAAATGTGATAATCACATAAATAAGATGCAGGTTGGCCAGTTCAATTCAATTCCCTGAGTATCTGGGAGGGGATCTCTCTTTCTCTGTCCCCTCTCTTCAACCTTCTCCAGCTTTATTTATTGATTTTTCAAAGTAATAAAACAGTCCCAAACTCAGCAATGTGACTCGTGGTTACTAGAAGAGGGGGAAATAGAAATATTTTGTAGCACAAAGTGATTGTATCAGAAACAGTGGGGTAAAAAACACAAGATACGAACAGAGAGTGTGGGGGAAGGAGGGAGCAATAGTAGACAGTTACTGTGATGTGTGAGGTACAGCAAGATCCCACAGGCAGCTGGGTGAGGGACCACAGGGATTTCCTGTAAACCCTGACAGAACATTCCTCACCCACTCACACCATCTCCAGAACTGTCCCCAACACCCCCATCCTCTCTCTGACTCTCTCTCTCTCACACACACACACAGGCTGACTTTGGAATTCTGCACAGCAGGATCCCACCAGCCCATGCTGAGGGACACTGTGAGGGTGTCTGTATCTTCACTATCCACATTCAGAACCACCCCCCGCCCTCCTGCCTGAATTTGGGAAGTGTGTACCACTGCTACTGGGAAGGAAAAGGATGAAGGGTGTTCCCACACAGTAGGATCCCACAGACTGCAGTGTGGAAACAAGCCTCCCTGTTAAGTTACCACCAAATGCTAACCTCCCACATTTCAATTCCGGGGCTGGATGGAGAGACAGGGAAATTTAGCCCTCCCCCTATCCTCTCCCATCACCCTCAGCTCCTCAGTAAGCTACGTTCGAGTGGTGCCTATACCTTCCATTGAACCCTCACTGCCCCATGGTCCTGTCCAAAACACAGATATGACCGTCCAATGATCACAAAGCCTCACACAGCTTCGGGACTCCTGACCTACCCACACAATTTCTTTTTCGAATCCTCTCACTTCCTCCAGACCAAAGGGGTAGCCATGGGCACACGTATGGGCCCCAGCTAAGCCTGTCTCTTTGTTGGATACGTAGAACAGTCCATCTTCTGTAATTACACCGGCACCACTCCCCACCTTTTCCTCCGCTACATTGATGACTGCATTGGCGCCACCTCGTGCTCCCGCAAGAGGATGAGCAATTCATCAACTTCACCAACACATTCCACCCTGACCTTAAATTCACCGGGACCATCTCTGACACCTTCCTCCTCTTCCTGGACCCCTCCATCTCCATTAATGATGACCGACTTGACACTGACATTTCTTACAAATCCACTGACTCCCACAGCTACCTGGATTATACCTCTTCCCACCTTACCTCCTGCAAAAATGCCATCCCGTATTCCCAATTCCTCTACCTCCGCTCTATCTGCTCCCAGGAGGACCAATTCCACCACAGAACACACCAGATGGCCTCCTTCTTTAGACACCACAATTTCCCTTCCCACATGGTTAAAGATGCCCTCCAACGCATCTCATCCACATCCCGCCCCTCCACCCTCAGACCCCACCCCTCCAACCGTAACAAGGACAGAACCCCCCGGTGCTAACCTTCCACCGTACCAACCTTCGCATAAACCAAATCATCTGACGACATTTCCGCCACCTCCAAACGGACTCCACTACCGGGGATATATTTCCCTTCCCACCCCTTTCCACCTTCCGCAAAGACCATTCCCTCTGACTACCTGGTCAGGTCCACGCCCCCCGACAACCCACTCACACCCTGGCACCTTCCCCTGCCACCGCAGGAATTGCACACCTCCTCCCTCACCTCCATCCAAGGCCCTAAAGGAGCCTTCCACATTCATCAAAGTTTTATCTGCACATCCACAAATATCATTTATTATATCCGTTGCTCCCGAGGCGGTCTCCTCTACATTGGGGAGACTGGGCGCCTCCTAGCAGAGCGCTTTAGGGGACATCTCCGGGACACCCGCACCAATCAACCACACCACCCTGTGTCCCAACATTTCAACTCCCTCTCCCACTCTGCCAAGGACATGGAGGTCCTGGGCCTCCTTCACCGCTGCTCCCTTACCACCAGACGCCTGGAGGAAGAACGCCTCATCTTCCGCCTCGGAACACTTCAACCCCAGGGCATCAATGTGAACTTCACTAGTTTCCTCATTTCCCCTTCCCCTATCTCACCCCAGTTCCAAAATTCCAGCTCAGCACTGTCCCCATGACTTGTCCTACTGCCTATCTTCTTTTCCACCTATCTACTCTGCCCTCTTTCTCTCCCCCCCAACCTATCACCTTCATCCCCTCCCCCACTTACCTATTGTACTCTAAGCTACTTTCTCCCTTCTCCTACCCTCCTCTCATTTATCTCTCCACCCTTCAGGCTCTCTGCCTGTATTCCTGATGAAGGGCTTTTGCCCGAAACGTCGATTTTCCTGCTCCTCAGATGCTGCCTGACCTGTGCTTTATCAACACCACTCTAATCAAGACTCTGGTTTCCAGCATCTGCAGTCATTGTTTTTATGAAGTTAAAGGGTGATCTGATCAAAGCCTTCAAGGTATAAACAGGATGAGACAGGATTGATCAATATCAACAATTCCCACTGGTTGGAGATTCTAGACCGAGAGGGAGCAGAGTCTGAGAATGAGGGCCCAGAGTGTTCAGGAGAGATGTTAGGAAGCACTTTGACACACAAAGGGTGGGGGAGGTTTGGGACTCTCTTCCACAAGCAGCAGTGGATGCTGGATCAGTCGTTCAGGTTATATCGGAGAGAGATACATTTTTGTTCAGTGTAGATATTGAGGGATATGGGCCAAAGGAAGGAATCTGGAGTTAGGCCACAGATCAGCCATGATCCCATTGAATGATGGAATAGGATCGAGGGGCTGAATGGTTTCCTCCTGTTCCTATGTTCCAAAATAACAATCTCCCTGCACTGTCCCATTAAACACTCTCAGGGCAGGGATAGGATGGGCGTAGATAAAGAGTAAAGCTCCCACTACACTGTCCCAAACAACCTCTCTGGGATTGTTTAATGGAGCTTCAATATTTGAAATTGCTAATATTATTTAGTCATTCCTTGTCCCTCAGTAACTGTGTGTGTGTTAGAGAGAGAGAGCGAGACCTGCATTACTGGATCAGGTACTTTTGTACCCCAGTACTTATTTGCTTATTATTTTCTGGATCATTGCCCACAAATCACAGAAAGCTAATGTGATGGTGTCACCAGATATTAGAATGGTTTCCAATGATGACCAGGACATGGGACTAGGGAAGTGAGTAAGCCTTGCTGTGTCTGCACACTCAGTCTGCAGGGGCAGTGAGTGATCAGGAAGGCAAAGGGATTGTTGTTTTCATTCATTCCTGGGATGTGAGTATCATTGGCTCGGCCCAGCATTTATCCCCCATTCCCATCAGCCCTTGGGAAGGTGGGAGGGAGCTGCCTTATTGAACCGCTGCACTCCATCAAATTAATGTTTTTGGAGAAACAGAATGTAGCAGAAATTAAACCTCAGCTTTCTCTGTTCCTGCTCCCAATTTAATATTCACCCGTTGAGTTTATATTGAGTTAGAGACTGGAATTACATCGATGGTCTCAGCGAGTTTATGGGGAGTGAGTTTCAGTCAGAAATCTAATTGAGGGATTTGGATACTTTATGTACAGAGTACCAGGTACCAGTGAGCGTTACAGATCGGGGTATAGTCGAGGGATACAGTGTGGGTCACATATTGACTAAACAATAATTGGGGGGAGAGGTGTCAATCAAATTGAGAAGTTTGGGGTGTTTATATGTAGAAGTTAAGATATTCAAGAGTGAGATACTGACTGGAATCTAATTGAAGGTTTCAGGGTGATTTACACATAAAATAACAGATACCCAGGAGTGAGTTACTGACTGGAATCTGATGGAGGTGATCAGGGTGTTGTATATTTACAACAACGGATAAATGGAAGGGATTACAGGCTGGAATTTTATTGAGGGGGTTAGGGTGTTTATTTATAGAGGAACAGGTACTCCTGAATGATGGACAGACTGAAATGTAATCGAGGGGATTGGAATGCTTTATGTATAGAATAACTGATAACCCAGATACACTCTCTCTCATGCACAATCTCACTCTCTCCCTCTCTCTCATGTAGAACCTCATCATCTGCCTCATATAAAATCTCAGTACCTCTCGCTCTCTCATACACAATCTCACTATCGCTCCCTCTCTCATACACAAGCTCACTATCGCTCCCTCTTTCATACACAAGCTCACTAACTCTCCCTCTCTCATACACAAGCTCACTATCGCTCCCTCTCTCATACACAGGCTCACTGTCGCTCCCTCTCTCATACACAAGCTCACTATCGCTGCCTCTCTCATACACAGGCTCACTGTCGCTCCCTCTCTCATACACAAATTTTCTCCTTCATACACAATCTCACTGTCTCTCTGTCACACACAGTATCACCCTCCCTCGTATTCATTCTTACCAACTCTCTCATAGACAATCTCACTTTCTCTCATCCTCCATCTCACTACCACTCTCTCCCTTCACAATCTAACTGATATGTTCCTGGCAGCCATTTCATCTGAACTCGTGGGGAAAATTGCTAAGTTTCTGTCTCAGAATATTCTTGCTGACCCAGTGATTCCCAGATATAACTCTCTCTGTCTATCTTCTATTTCTGTATTTCCACCAAATTTGTCTATTTTTGTCTTTGTGTGTGTCTGTCTATGTTTCTGACTGTGAGTGAGCATATCTGTGTGAGTGAGAGACACTGTGTGTCCATCTGAGGGGACAGGTTGAGTGTCACTCGTTCTGACACACTGTTCCACTCAGTATGGGTTCAGGAGGTTTATGTATCTAATAACAGATACCCGCGAGTGAGTTCCAGCTTGGAACCTAATCGAGGGCTCAGTGAGATTTGCACATTGGGTAACAGGTACTAAAGATTGAGTTATAGACAGGAATCTCATTGAGGAGTTCAGGGCGAGTTCCATATGGAATAACAGAGAACCAGAAGAGAGTTACAGACCGGAATCTAATCATGGAGATTTAGGTACGGAATAACAGAGTCAGAGGTGAGTTTCACACAGGAATCTAATCAAGGACTTCGGGGCATAGACTTCATATTCAGAGTAACAGGTACCAGGGATTGACCCACAGGCAGGAATCCAATTGAAGAGCTGAGGGGGATTTATAATTGGAATAACGGAGTTCTGAAGAGAGTTACAGACAGGAATTTTATGGAGGGGTTCAGGTGGAGACTTCATACTCGGAGTAACAGTTAATAGGGAGTGAGTTACAGACTTGAATCTAATCGAGTGTATCTGGCTGGTTTATCCACAGAGTGACAGATCCCCAGGACTGTGTTACAGACTGGAATCTAAGGGGGGTCAAGGTGGTTTTTATACAGAGTAACAGTTATTCTGGAGTGAGTTATCAAGATGATAGAAATTATAGAGTCATACAGCACGGAAACAGGCCCTTTGGCCCAATGGTCGATGTTCGTTCCATCTGTACCTTTCAGGGTGTTTCAGAAACAGAATCACAGGCACATGGGAGTGAGTTACACACTGGAATCCAATCGATGGGGTTCAGGGTAGTTTTTATACAGAATAACACATACCCAGGAGTGAATTACAGGTCAAAATCTGATTGAAGGTTTGAGGTGGTTTATGTACAGAGTCCGAGATAAATGGAAGTCAGTTACAGATTGGAATTTTATCGAGGGGTGTGGGATGTTTATATACAGAAAAACAGATACTCAGGAGTGAGTTACAGATTGGAGTCAAATCGAAAGGTTTGAGATGGTTTATATTTAGGATAACAGATAAACATGAGAGAGTTACACATTGGATTCTAATGGATGGATCAGGAGGTTTATTGATGAAAAGAACAGATACCCAAGTTTGAGCGACAAAAAAGAGCTCTGTGGGATCAGACTGTGCAGCAACTCCCTCTCCATCTTTTTCATCCCTATGTCCCCTCCCAGCCCAGAACTCGCCCCTTGTGGTAAAAATCCCGGAGATGTCCTGAACCCCACAATTCTGTTCCCTGTGTGTGTGAGTTTAAATGAGGAGACAGGACAGTTTCTGATTATTCTCTCTCTCTGAGTCCAGCTCTTGTCTGACGGTTCCTCACAGGAGATTGGATTTGATTCTCTCTGTCTCTGCACCATCCTGAGTTTCAACTCCTGGGTCTAATCTCCTCCTCGGGTGGGGAACAGCCTGAGAGAGAAATATAAAATAAAACAGTGGCACCAAAAGCACAGCAAGATCCCACAGCTCTCTGCCTTCCACAATCTCTCCCTTTACCCTGTTATGCTGGTTCAGTTTAATTATTGCATCATTAAGGCATTGCATAACATCACAGCAACATCCAAACACAAAGAAATCACCATCGAGCAGTTGACCAGAGGCTAGATACATGAATAAACATACACAGCAAGATCCCACAAGCAGCAGTGTGGCCACAGACAAATCGTGTGTGTCACTGACACTGGTTAAGGGTTTGATTCTGTCTCCAGGATGACAGAGAGGGACCAATCCTACTGTTTGACAAATTCTAAATCTTTCCCCCTTTCTCACTCTGTTCCCTCTCACTCTGTCCATCTCTGATGTCTCTCTGTCTCTTTCAGATTTAATACTGTGCACTGTAATCTTTTTATCCCCTCCACTTAAAATAACGACTGCTCACCTCGTTATGTGTGGAATGGTTTTATTTGTTTGAAAACTTGACAGAAGAAAACTGGAGACAGAGAGACTCCCCTCCTTGAGACTCAGTGAATTGAATTGAACTGGCCAACCTGTGTCTTATTTCTGTAATTATCACATTTTATCCCCGGGCCTATATATATCCCACATTACTCTGACATTAGAACAGGTCTTTGGAGAGAGTTTCTCATTTCAGGTTTTAATTCTCTCCTCGGGGAGTCCTGCCTCCCAGATCCTGGGGGTTAACCTATTTGTGTCACAATCCCAGGGCCCGGTTACTTTTACCTCAGGCTTCAAACCCATTGAAAAAATGACAAGGCCGCAATCCGACAGGACCCAGTTAACCAAACAAACCTGGCTCCATGCTCCCAAGGAGATTAAACCTCGGGATAATAAACAGACGACAACTCACCTGGGCCCCACAGGCTGCAGCCTGGGGAACAGGCCTCAGGCCTGTGCTCCCCCTCTGGAGGTTGTCCTTATCCAAGGCTTTCCTGGCCCCAGTCATTTTGGATCTTCACTTTGCAGCTTTCCCAACAAAAGTTCCTCGGTATAAAAGAGGGAAAAGATGAGTTGGAAGGGGAGAGCGAGAGCACTTTGATGCCAAATTACACAGTAAGATTCCAGGTTTAAAAGCACCATCTTTCCCCATCCCCATCACGTTGCATAACATCACAGTAACATCAAAATGCAAACAAAACAGGAGACAGCAATTACTCAGAGGCTGGAAACATTAATAATCACTCAGTCAATCCCCCAGACAGGGCGAGCTGCTCACTCTTAATAGAGAGAGAGAGAGAGAGAGAGAGAGAGAGAGAAAACAGGATTTGAGAATGAATCTGACAATTTCTTGTCCGCATCTATTCTCGGTGAGGGGTTTGAGGCCTCCTCCCCTGTATCTCTGACACATTTCACTGTCTGTCGGTCTGCTCCCTGGGGAGGCCTCTGTGATTGAGATGTTCATCCCCAGGACAGGAGCCTTGTTGGATCTTGCTGCCCACTGAGACCTTAATTCTTGGGCAGCAAAGGGTTCCCATTCCTAGTTTGTTCAACTCTTTTTTTTAAGCTTCGTTAATTATGTCAGTGCAGGTTGAAAATATTAAACACTGGTCCCACATGAGTGTCTAAGAGCCTGACTGTAGACACCCTGGTTCACGCAGGCTGGGACAAGATGGAAATATTTGCTGAGGATCTCTCGGGACCTTCCTGCTGTACATGCAGTTCCCAGACTCAAACTCCCTATCTGTATATCTCTCTATCTCTCTCTCCCTCTTGCTCTGTCCCTGTGTCTCTCTCTGTCTCTGTGTGTCTCCCCCTGCCCTCCTCTACATGCAGCTATTTTTAACTTGACTTTCAATCTCTCATTTCCATTCTCCTTCTCAAATATATCAACAGAGTTGGGAAATTTAAAACCTTGATCACATGTCTTCCCCTCAACACCCACATCCCCCCCTCTCTGTCCCCTCACCCTCACCCCTAAACTCCCCCAGTACAGGACTGGGAATTTCATAGGGACTGTACACAGGTTTTGTCAGGGGAGAGAGTCAGTGAGGGTCTGAGCTCAAGTCTCGTCACAGAAGTGTCTCTGTGTGAATGTGTGTTGATGAGAGACAGAGAGAGACCATGCCTCTGTGTTCGTGTGTGTGTGTCCGCGAGTGTGTCCATCTGAGAGCACAGTTTCAGTGTCGATGCTGTTACTCCTTAATGTGACTGTGTGTAAACCATGTGTTTATGTACCTGACCCAGGTCTGATTCATACACTGTCCCTCACTCTCATTCACTCGCTCTCTCACACGTGCGTGTGTGTGTGTGTGTGTGTGTGTGTGTGTGTGTATATATATACACACACACATACACACCCTCGCATACCCCATTCTGTTCTTCACACACGCTCACTCTCACACATGCATACAAACATCTACACTGATGTGCACACATTTACACACTGACTCACAATCCAAGACTCTCACTCTTACAAATGCCCACTCACTTTCTTTCACGACGATCGCACACATGCACATACCCTCTCACTCATTGTCTCTCTCGCACACTTTCTTATATTCTCACACTCACCCTCTCACTCACGTACATACACTCACTCTCTCACACACACACACTCTCACAAACTCCCCTTTCACATACATAAACTCACTCTCACTCACGCACACATTTACTCTCTTTCACACACTCTCCAAAACTTGTTCTCTTACACACACTTACACATGCTCACAAACACGCTCTCGCACTCATGCATGCACACACAGTCTGTCTCAGGCATGTACACAAACTCTCTCCCGCACACATGCACTCACAGGCACACTCTCCCGTGCACAGTCTTGCACGCTCACACATTCTCTCTCTTTTGCACATGCACACGTTCTCTCTTGCATAGGCCCTCTATCTCTCGCACCCGCACAGTCTCGCACGCACTTCTTCTCTCTCACATGCAATCTCTCTCTCTTACACCCACTCTCGCATGCACGTTCTATCTCTCCTGCCTGCACACACACTCACTCATGTATGCACTCTCTCTCTCTTTTGCCCAGGGGCATGCTCTCTTGCAAGCACACACTCTCTCTCACGCACATACTGTCTCTTGTACACACTCTTTCTCATGCACACTTTCTTTTTCTCACATGCACACTCTCCCTCTCGCATGCACTCTCTCTCTCGCTCACATTCTTTCTCCCACACTGTCTCTCCCAAGCATGCACTCTTTTTCTCGCATGCACTCTCTCGCTCACAAACACTCTCACTCTCACCTGCACACAGTCTCTCTCTCATGCAGGCACACACTCTCTGTGTAGTATGCTCGCGCTCGCTCTCTCTCTCGCACGCACACCCTGTCTCAAAGACACACTCCCTTGTGTGCACCCACACACACACTCTCGGATGCACACGCACACTCTTGCATGTGCACACTTTTACTTTCATGCATACTCTCTCGCACATGCGCATACTGTCTCACACATGCACACACTCTTAGCCTCGCACACATTCTCTCGCCCACACACTTCCTCTCATGTTCGCACTTTCTCTCGCTTTCGCATAATCTCTCTCTTGTCTCTCGTGTTTGCGTAAACTCTGTCTTGTGTTCATTTAAACTCTCACCAGCTGGTGTTCGCATAGACTCTCTTGCATTTGCATATACACTCTCCCGTGATCTCACACACTTTTTAAAGCATTTGTGTAAACTCTCTCGCTTGTGTTTGCACACTCTCTTTGCCTTGCATTCGCACTCTCTTGCATTCGCATTCACTCTCTCTCTCTCTCTCACGTTTGCGTACAGTATAAACCAGTATACTTTTTTGAGGTGGGGATTGCTACAGGAGGGCCCTGTATGACCTGCCTCCCTCTCCTACCTTTCCTGGAGGTCCCCCATCTAGCTGATTGCATCTTTGGGGTAACTCCCTCTCTGTAACTGCCATCTATCACACCCCGTAGGTCCTGTAAATTCCTCATTGCCTCTAACGGTCGCTCCAACCTACAAAGGCAATCTGATAGGATTTGAAAGTAAACATACTTTACTAGATTTGGAGATGGCGGTGTTGGACTGGGGTGTACCAAGTTAAAAATCACACAACACCAGGTTATAGTCCAACAGGTTTAATTGGAAGCACACTAGCTTTCGGAGCAATGCTCCTTCATCAGGTGATCGTGGAGCACTCAATCCTAATACACAGAATTTATAGCAAAAATTTACAGTGTGATGTAACTGAAATTATACATTGAAAAATTGAAAATTTGTGTGTTATGATTGAGCCCTCCACTATCACCTGATGAAGGAGAGACGCTCCGAAAGCTAGTGTGCTTTCAATTAAACCTTTTGGACTATAATCTGATGTTGTGTGATTTTTAACTCTGTACTTCCCTAGAAACATCATTCCCATTACCATGGAAACTATCCTTAATCTCCTACATCCGACAGGAAGAGGACATCCCTCTCCCAAAGGCCATCACTGCACTTTAACAATTCACACACTGAGAAAATAGCACAGTCTTAATGCTGGAAAAACACTGCCCTTGGATAACTTGGTACTTGTGTTTTACATTATTTTAAAAATTAATCGACAAATCTCAATAAAACTGATAAACAAAAGCCCCATTCTGTTTATGTTGTACATTTGCAAAGAAATATAAAGTTAAACTTTTCAAGATATCATATCTGTTCACCTGCTGAGAGATTTCCCCACAGGGTCAGCTCTAAATTTCCCTGTTTGTCTATTTTCTGAGATAGAATACCATGTCCAGAGATACTTGAAACTAAACATAATGCAGAAAAATGTCTTGCGTTATTTTACACACAATCATACACACACACAGAGCATTACAAACTCCCTATATCTCAGAACCACCCATTCAACCACACTAACTCACTCAAACAAACACAAACACAAACTCTCTGTCCCTCAGACACTCTCACCCTCACAGTCACACTTGCTCCTTCACATACACAGTCACTCATTCACTGACTGACTGTGTGGAGTTTGCACATTCTCCCCGTGTCTGCGTGGGTTTCCTCCGGGTGCTCCGGTTTCCTCCTACAGTCCAAAAATGTTCAGGTTAGGTGAATTGGCCATGCTAAATTGCCCATAGTGTTAGGTGAAGGGGTAAATGTTGGGGAGTGAGTCTGGATAGGTTGCACTTCGGAGGGTCAGTGTGGACTTGTTGGGCCGAAGGGTCTGTTTCCAAACTGTAAGTAAGTAATCTAATCTAAGTAATCCAGTCTAATCTAAATATATGCAAACAACACAGGGTCCAGGAGGTTTGCTTAATTGTAAATCCATTTTTTAATTTTGCAGAACCCACATTTTGAAGCCAATGCCCATCTGTGTGGCACTTATTTTCTGGATAACATACGCCTGACTCCACACGAAACCTCAGACAGATTCTGAACAAGGCCTCACACCTACAATCCAGGAGCTGACCCTGTCATGTTACCTTTTGTGTATTCCCATCAGATTTTCCTGTTTGAAATTTAGAAAGTTCGACAGACTGTGCAGACACTTTCAATTATCTCACTGCACTGACTTTCCACAGATTCTGTATCGGCATCAATGGAAACTTTATAACAAAGTTCTCCATATCCTGCTTTTGCAGTTTAATTTGTAAATTAGCATTTCCACAATGCAGGAATACATGAATGGAAAAGGCTTTTCATTCATTTGCCCCTCTCCTGTGCTGACTGAATCCCAGACTCAAACTGAAGCCTTCTCTGTCCCTGCACCCAGATTAACATTGTACCATTTAGTTTAGATTGTCCCTCCTCTAACATCCAAAATACATCGGTTCACAGCTCGCTTTATTTCATCTGCAGGAGGCCGAGAGATGATAATGTACAAAGTGTAAGGTGTGTTTTAATCTGCACACCAGGACAAATGTTTTCAGAAGTGTCAGTCAGTTAGCCATTTTAGGTTTGTTCAAAGCAGCCATTTCCTGTTAGCACAGCACTGACAGTAACTTTATAAACAGGGAATGGCAAGAACGAGTGGGGACTTGGGAGTCCATGTGCAAGTGAGTGCAGCGTAGCTTCCCAGAACTATAGCTGGACAGCACGGGTTCAATGGCCAGGGAAATGACACAAGCCCAGGATGGTGTCACTGGGATTTAGAAGTGATGGAAGTTTGAGAGTCAGACAGAAACTTCTGGCTTAGATAGGGAGAAAATATTCTTTTTGCTTCTGAAGTCTGGAATTAGGTTAATTGCCGAATATACTAACAATAGACTGGAACATTTTGAAACTCTCAGGCCATGTTCAGTGTGAGGTTAGGTGTTGCTTAAATCACCTGATACTGTCCCCATCAAACTCTCACAGCACAGGGTTTACATGGGGTTAGGTTCAGAGTGAAGATCCCACTACACTGTCCCTATCAACCACTCCCAAGATCGGGACAGCACTGAGTTAGATAAAGAATAAAGCTCCCTTTACATCTCTCTCCATCAAACTTTCCCAGGACAGGGACAATATGGTACCAGACACTAAACAAAACTTCCAGGGACTCGACAAGATGGCAGTGATTCTGTCGAACTGCTGTAGACAGCTCAGCCTAACAGCCAAGGGATACGCGGACTGGCCTGAAGATGGTGAATATTGGTTCTCTTTTCCTTCTTTCCCCATGTTTTCCCTTCCTTTTCTCCCCTTTCTTTCTCCCTAATAATTTCTTTTGGAAAATAAAACTTGGAATGTGTTGTTCCTTTTTGTTTTAATAACTGGATGTTATAACAGGAAATTGTGTGGATGTTCTTTGTTGTCTCCCTCCTGTTTTTGCTTGTTCTGTTTCTATTTTAGTCACAAGTTTGGGTGACATGATGCTGAGGATGCGTGGAGTATTCAGCCTGACCGTGTCTTCTGTAATGTTGATTTAAGCATCATCTCCTTGTTCTCGTTTCTCTCACCTAACACTGGGACACAGTCTGGGCTTGAAGGAGCTGTGAAGGAGGGAATGAATAGGATGAGTGCCCCCTATAGTTTGGGGGGAAGAGTCTTCCGTTCAGGGTTTTATAGTTGGTTTTCTTTGTAGTTTTTTTGGTAATAATAGTTCTTTGTAGTTGTGATACAGCAGTTTTTGTACACATAATTCTTCGACTCTATGAGTCTTTATTAACTTGTGCTTGGTGCTTTATAAGCAGGGTTCTCCCTGCAGGGATCAAGGGTCTCTGAAAAGGGTTATGGCTAAGTGTCATATTAAATGGTACACCTGGAACATCAAGGGAAGTCATTCGCCTGGTAAAAGGAGAAAAGTGCTTTCTTGAGGGAAAGGGTTGATATTGCTTTGTTGCAGGAAACCCATCTTGATGATGGAGAACACCTGAAGCTACGACAGGAGGGTTATGACCTGGTATTCTTTTCATTCTTTACTTCTAAAAGTAGGGATATGGCGGTACTTATCCAGCAAAAATTTCCGTTCATATTATTAGAGCAGGTGAACAATGAGCAGGGACAGTTTGTGATACCTAAAGCACTGACACATGGGGAGGAATATAGCATTTTAAATATCTACTGTCCTCCGGCGCATCACCTCAAATCTTTGATTAATGCTTTCTCTAAACCGAGTGCTTTTCGAACGCAACACTTTATTACAGTGGATTTTCATTGTCTTTTGGATCTGACAGTGGAGATGATGCCCAGTTGGCCCCCTACCTATTTCTTCACAGGCCTACTTGGCCTGTGGTTGACGTATGCGAGGAGTTGGGGCTGGTAGATATTTGGAGATGTCTTCACCCTACCGGCAGGGACTTCACCTTGTTTTTCAAACCCACATAAATGTCACACAAGGCTTGATCTCTTTCTGTCTCCCTTGGCCCTTCTGGAATCGATTATGGGTTGTAAAATTGGGAATATAGCTATCTCTGATCATGCGGCAGTATATTTGAAGGTTAAGGCCAAGAGTGAAGAGCGAGGTATGTGGCACTGGCGTTTGGACTTTTTTCTTCTTATGGATTCCAAATTTGAGGAATACCTTTTGAAGGAGTTTCAGGAATTGTTGACTATCAACTCAGGCACGGTTAGTAGTCTGTCTATGCTGTGGGAGACTGCTAAGGCCTTTACTAGGGGATTAGCCATTTCCTATTCGGCTAACCAGAAATGACAGAAGAGGGAACAGCAGCGTCTACTTGAGACACGGTTGAAAGCCACTGAAGTGGCACATTTTGCGTGGCCATCGGTGACTAAACTACAGTTCTGGGAGCAAGAGCTAGGAGCAGAGATCTCTTCTGAAACATGGGAAAATGCTCAGAAGATCTCAATCTGTAAAAAGAAATGAGTTCTGCACATGGTTAATCTGGCATCGGATGTCTGGTGAAGTTTTAAAAAAGGGGCATCTCCAATATGCCCCAAATATAAGATAAGTGTAGGTACTCTTACCCACTGCTTCTGGACAGGCCACAGGCTCTGTGTTTATTGGAGCGCTGTGACGGGAGAGATAGGGAGGGTATTGAGGACTGAAGTTAAAGTAGACCTGATATCTCTCCCCTTAGGTCTACCGAATTTACTATCTTTAGACGGGCTGGGGAAGAAACTATTTAATATTCTTACTTACTGTGCACGGAGGAATATTCTGATGAACTGGGTGTCTGAGAACCCGCTGGGATTGCTGGGATAGCAGAAATTAATTATGAAGCACATTCCCTTGGACTTTTTTACAAACATGGTGCACCACACAACAGACATTTTATAAGACATGGCAGCCCTACTTGAGTTATTTGGATATAGATTTGTTAGTTATCTTAACTAGAGCGTTTGTTTAACCAGGATGGCAGGTTTGTCAAGCCCTGGGCCCTGGAGTGGGGTCTCCTGAGTTAATACAGGTATATATACAATGCTCCCGTTCCTTTGTTTGGGAGCTTTGTGCTGAGCATAGCTGTTCTATATTTTGAGGGGTTTTTATGTGTTTTCTTTTGCTTTTCATTCTTTTGTTTTGATCTATTAGTTATTTACTTGTATATTGGTGTTGTTTTGCAGTGTTAGGGATTGTTTTGTATTATAGGGTAGTTTAGTAGTTAGTAGACAGTAGATGCATTGTAATTTGTGCTTTTTTCTCTTTATTATACTAATATTTCATATTGATAGTAATTTTCAATAATTTTATGCTTGTCAAGTTAAAAAAATTGCTAATAAATATATATTTTTAGAAAAGGTGTATAAGTCCTGCTCTGATTTGCTTTCCTAAAATGTAGCACCTCACATTTATCTAAATTAAACTCTATCTGCCACTTCTCAGGGCATTGGCCCATCTGACCAAGATCCCATTTTAATCTGATATAGGAAGATTTAAACAGCATGTAGATTGATGCTGTAATTAAACACAAACAAACACATTTGATGCTGAGAGACTTGGTTCGAAATTATCCAAAAGCTCAGATTTAAAACTGAGATTGGGAACTTTCTGAGACAATTCCCGGGAAGGTGTGGAGTATGTGATCGCTGTCAAGCGATGACATTGACCCCTATGCTGAATGCAGACTCAGTTCCTGGAACTGTCTCCAGCTTTTCTCCCAATCCTTTAGACAGGCTCCTTGGACTGAGATAATTAATGACAGCAATCATCATGTTTATGGATATGATCTGTCTAGATTATCTCACTCCACTTCCCATCTCCCCCACCTCCCAATCACCCGAGCACTCTCACTAGGCAGCTGGAGAACAAAATACCCCCAGTTTTATTGAAGCATAATGAACAGTCCAGCATCTACATGGATTTTCGTTCAAAAACAGAAATGTTATTTGTTTTCTTGGATGGAAAGAGCTGAAAACCAAAGAAGCAGAGATGGAGTCAACACCCTGGATCACTTCCTCTGATCCAGGAAGAAGCAGAGACCCAGCTCCTGCTACTTCCCACCTGGTTATCTTGGACAAAGCATGGCTTTTTCTCTTGCTCCACTGTGCAGTGTCTCCAGCTCATTCACACTGGTCCCCAAAATGTTAAACAAAACAAAACAGGGATTGTTGCAAAGACTCTGCGGGGCTGGCAGTATCTGTGGGAGAGAAATCAGAGTTACAGGCTTGGGTCCAGTGACCCTCTTCCAGTACAGAAATATTACCTCTCCTCCCTGAATGGGAAACCTGTATCCTTATCTTCATCTTCTTTCGGTTCTCTTGATGCCTGCTAAATATTCTATCTTCTCTGATCTCTCTGGCAGATTTGCATCTCTAGAAGGGTTCCCTTTGGTCCTCCATGGTCATTTCTTGCCCATCACCCACGGGATTTTGAGCTTTTGTCAGATTTATGCCGTAATTAGTTCAACAACTCTGGAAACTGGATATTTCACCGCTCTATTGAACTGAGCTCTGAACTTGGGCATAACTGCCATATAAATAAGGGTGTTTGTGCAGCAGCTTACATTGCGCAGCATGTACCCAACTTGTTCAAAGATTTCATAGTCATAATTATTTAAATGATCTGGGACATCAAGGATATATAAAACATATATCAGCCACAGAAGGATGAAATTTCCGGATATGGTGAAGAGTAAAATCACTGCCGTTGTCCTACTCTTCATCTCGGGGTCAGCCTGCTTCCCTTCCTTACTCTGACCCCGCAGTCCCTTATGGACTTGACTTGACTTAAATAAAATGCGTGCGATGGTCAGCACATTGAGGAACACAATGATAAAGAATGGCACCAATGGGGTTAGAGCCACAGCAAATGAGCGGAATCCAATCCAGTGAGAGTCAGTGTAGTAGCTTCGCTTATTCCTGCAGAAAAATGGTATGTTCCTGATTATCTTTTTGGATTCAAATCTAAAATACCAAGGGACATTTTTTAAACAAAGCAGAATACCGGTTATTGAGAGAATTGCAGATGCGTTTTTCCCAGTGCAATATTTAGTTTTCAGTTTGTAGCAACAAAAGCTGACAAATCGATCGAAGGTGAATGTAACGGTGAACCAGACAGAACAGTCTATGGATGCACGGATCAGGACATTGATAACACTGCACACAGGAGTGATGTCCAGGAAGGATACTGGGAAATAATAAAAATTTATTTGCCTCAATATCACCTCACTGATAATGACCAGTAGATCTGCTGCCGCCATGGCCACCAGATAGCGTGTTGTGCAGATAGTGAGGCCACACTTTCCCTGAGAGAGGATCATAATAGCCACGAAATTCACTGTCAGAAGGATAATGGAAAAATGACTTCATGTTAATGAACAATATTTCTGCATAAGTTTAAAATCAATCTGTATAGTTGCTACGACAGGGATATGCCATCACCCAGTATTAAAAGAATTGTGATGTAAACTGTAAATGTGTAACTTGCCAATTTCTAGCTTGAGTAGAAACAGGCAGCCGGTGAACAGCAGCTAGAATCTAGGATACCAGTCATAAAGGTGCCCACCAAAACATGTGGCAGGATGAATTTATATTCCTGAGATGCTGCCTAACCTGCTGTGCTTTGACCAGCAACACATTTGCAGCTGTGATCTCCAGCATCTGCAGACCTCATTTTTTACTCTTATATTACATGTAGCCATGATTCCCCCAAGAGTCAGTACAGCTGGATAATATGGTGAGAGAATTGGATGGCTCCACATGATAGGGAAGTACTAAAAGTTTAACCACTCTTTTCTTTTCATTTTGTGTGTGTGTGCGTGTGTGTCCCTCTCTCTCTGAGACTGTGTGTGTGTGTCTGTGTGTGTCTGTGTGGTGTGTGTGTTTCTGAGCCCATTCCATCACTTCTGAAAAGCAAAGTAAATGTCTACAGTGAATTCGAGCATTAATTTACGAGGAGGAAAAGAATCATCACAGCTGTTAAATATCAAAAAAGGGCATATATCAATCAATTGTTATAAAAGAGAAAAGGGGTATTAGGAAAGATAGAGAAAGGTTTTTTAAAATGATCGGTTTGAGGGCAGGTGCAGTTCAACTACAAAGGGATAATGATCCGAGGCTGTGATAATACATGGTGTTAAAATGTGATTTCCAGGCAGAGCCTTACTCTCGAAGCACAATGAAAGATGAGGGAGGTGGGATCGTTGTAAATCTGATCAATCACGAACCCCAATCATCTGTAAATATGATGTGGAATGACGGGCAGATCCTGTTGGTTGAATCAACATTGTGGATGCATGGAGGTAGAGGTAACAGTAAAAAAAACATTGTCAACCCCAACAAAGCTGCACTAATTCTCCTCAGTTATCAACACATAACATCCAAGAAGATAACTGCAGTGAATTGACACTGGATTCCTAACTTTCAATGTGGATTCCTGCAGGTTTTTGAAAATTAATAATATGCTGTTCTTCATTCAGTTTAAAACGTAAAGATGGAGCCGTATACAAAGACAGAAAGTTGAGTTAAACTGGGTGTTGTGGAGAAGCTCAGGCCGATCCACAGGGCACCTTCAGCAAAATAAACTGTCCAGGCATACACTGGAAATTCAGTGTTACAGGAGATTTCTTGTTGCCACAGAAAGCCAGCCAACACCATTAAAGACCCTCCCACCCCGGTTAAACTCTCCTCCAACCTCTTCCGTCAGTCAGGAGATACAAAACCATAAACACACAGAACAACATGTTCAAGACTAGCTTCTTCCCCACTGGTATTTGAATTCTGAATGAATTCTCAAATGTTAAACCTCATGTTGATCTTGCTTCTTGTGCACCTTCCCTGTAGCTGTACCTCTGTATCCCTCTGTTCAATCACCCGGTGGCCTTTGTGTCTTTCCATGGAATATTCGCGGCACGGCAAACAAAACAAGTTGTTTTTCTCCGAAGTACATTGGTAAATGTGACAACATAATAATAAAAAATTAAATCAAATCAGGATTCGTAAAAAAAGGTAAATGACAGAGATGATGGAAGAGTAACCCTGTCTCTCAGCAGAGCCTGTGGAATACCTTGTGAGGCAAGACCCATTACATGGTGTCTATAGCTGAACAGTGTGAAATGCCTAAGGACGGCTTGCTCAATGTTGGGGTGGTGGGGAGGTGGGGGGGTGGCGGGGGGTGGGGAGTTGGGGGGGCAGTTCCTGCAATTTCAATTTCAAAGGTATCGATATGGAATGCTGCATCCCTGGGAAAGTTGCTGAAATGGCTGAAATGCTGCAACAATACCCCGAAAGTTAACAGAATTTGGGATAATTGCAGTCAGGATCATTGTTTGAGTCAATGGCTCTGGAGGAAGTATTGTTTGAAAAGACAATGGTTCAGGTGGGAGTTGGAGAAGGCTTGGAGACACAGAGACTTATAGCACAGGAATAAATGTACTTTGCCCTATAGAATCCATGATGGTCAAATACAATTGCCTCAGAATTCTCAGAATCCAGTTTTCCAGCATTAAGTCAATAACCCGGGCCCATTCTTAGTGCACATTTAAAATTTCCTTTGCTATCGGGGATCTGCTTCTGCTACCCTTCCAGGAAGTAAGTTCCACATTGTCACAACACTCCCGGTGGAAAACTCAAACCCCTGCCTCTCTACATCTATGCCCCTGATCATTGACCTGACCACAAAGGGGAAAACATAGTTCCTTCTCTGCTGTCTATGCCCCTTATAATATTATACATTTAAATGATGCCCCCTATCAATCTCCCCTGCTCCGTGGAAAACAACCCCAGTCCGTCCAATCTCTCTTCGTACAGAAAACTTTACAACCTTGGAGTCATCCTGGAAACTCTCTTTAAGGCAATCACAATCCTCCCTATAATGTGGATTCCAGAACTGCACACAGCATTCTGGCTGAAGCCAGGCCAACATTTTATACAGTGTCAAAGTATTTTCCCTGTTCCTAAACTCTATATCTTGGCTTTCAAAGACAAAAACTTCCTGATACCTTCTTAACCATTTCATTGACCTGTCCTGCTACCTTAAGATCTTCATGTGCACCAAGATCCCTCTGATTCAGTGCTTCCCAGGTTTCTACCATTCATAATGTATCCCTTGTGTGTTGTCTGCTGCCAAGTGCATCAGCTCACATTCATGGATTGAATTCCTATTTCCAACAATTTCTGTCTTACCAGTGAACTTATCCTGGAAATTCCCGAACATGCAGAGTTCACAGCATTTCCGAGAACCACCTTTTATCTTTCTTGGAACATGTTGGCCCTGTAACCTCACTATTTCCTTCTTCAATGCATCCCACTGCTCTGACATGGATTTACTTAAACGTCTCTGCTCTCTGTTCATTCAGAGGAAAGCTTTGGGAAATCGTTGCGGGTCATTTGACAGAAAATGATTTGCTGCTCTCAGTGTGAATGGGTCATGGCCCCTGTGGGTTTAAGGAATGCTCAGGTTTGTTGTATATTTTACAGTCGAGTGGATAGCCACGGTCAGAAAGGAAAGTCATCCTCAGTGTGTAGCTCTGTACTCATTCAGAAAAAAAAACTACTTGCAGGTGGGACACGGTAAGCAGAATGAAGAATTAATGACAAACCCAATGTTTAACAAGTTAGAGGGATCTAAGCATTTATTTTTTATTCTAATTAGATCCTATGTTTTGAAATCCGAGAATGTACACTTGACAGTTGCACTGGTCTGTCATCATAGGGATACCCTCCATCCACCAACAGCAGACCCCACTGCAGATTACAGCTTTGAACCGAGACATGGATGGAACGAGCTGCGAGAGGCAGTGGTGATGGTGGGTAAAATTAAAACATGTAAAAGGCATGGGTATAGGAACAGGAAAGATTTAGAAGGATATGGGCCAAACGCTGGCAAATGGGATCAGGTTAATTTGCGATATCTGGTATTGAGGAGTTGACAAAGGGGCCGTTTCTGTGCTGCATGATTCTATAAGAAGAAAATTATTCCTCAAAACTTCATAACTCAAGTAATTTTAAAAATCAATCCGTACTCCTCAACAGTTACCCAAGCCGACAATGGATTCTGAACATCCAACATTCAGAGCTAACAGAATCTGAAACCCACATGGTGTAAAGGAGATGAACCAGCTCAAACCCCTTTTACTGTAGTGCTCCCTAAAGTAGGAAGGAGGAAATGTGCTGCTATCAATACAACTGCACAAACACAGATACACGCAGGAATGTGAGAACACTGGGTTTATGAGATCCACTGCACTGACTGACCAAGATCCATTGCAGTTCTATACTTGCTGACATTTCCAATAACTCCTTCCCTGAAGGTAGCCTCCAGTTTAAGATGCAATTCAGGAGTTCAAAACATTTAACTCAGCTTAATCATGTAAAGCAATGAAACAACAGAAGTTTTAAAATATATAATTTAACTGCATATTTCAACTCGGGAGTGGGTATAACACTGAAAATTACATCAGAATGCAAATCTCTTAATTAACAAAGAACACCAGGAGAGATGTCATCTACAAATTGTAAATAATTATAGACACTTACCAGGAACACCAAAGATGGCAAGAATCATGTAGAAAATTTTCCTGGCTAATTGAATTGGCAGATGCATTTTCGATGTAGAGTGGTAATCCTTTATTCTTGCACATAAAAATGCAAGCATTAAACTCTGCGGTGTTACATTCTCTGCGTGTTTCCATTATATTCTGTGTGATCTCCACTGGGAGATTGGGTTTGCAGCTCTGATGATGACAACTTTATCATTCCCAGTTGGCAGAAGATGTTTCTCACTGAAATTGGATTGTGACAGGGAAGGGATGACCTCATCGAGGGAAGAATCATCATTGGAAACTGTGTTAATTGTTGTTGGATGTATTCCTCCAATTTGTCAACTCTCTGGAGACAGTTTTTAATCAATCTGCTCAGAGATGTAACAATGTACCGATGGAAAAGACAGAACTTGAAGCCAGGACCAGCAGCCCAGAGCTGGGGACACTGCCAATTTACTAGTTCATTCACTGTACATCATGGAGCTCTGTACCAATGCAAATAGGAACTTCAAGGCCAGATCATATAACGTTAAGGATGTGTAGACACTGTCTCATTAGGAAAGCCCATAATTCTCGCCACTTTATGAACAGAGAGGAAGCCTGCTGTTGTAATAAAGCTGCCTTCATATAAAGAGATTACATTGCTTTCTAGTGGATGGATGTGATTTTGTTTCCTGCATCAAACCTGTTTTCCTCTTTCTTAATGAACTGCTAGCATCAAAATTTGCTTTCTAATCCGTGTTGGAGTTTTGTCCAACAACATGGTGTTGAGGGAATGTACCTCGCATTGTCTCCGTGATGTCAGTCATGACCATTTATTGTATCAATCCCTGACATTAGCTAGCCCTCTACCGTAGCTCTACCATGGGCTGTCATTACCCATGTTTCAGATAATTCCCATCATCCGAGATTACTTGTAGGAATGTAGTTGACCTGTCATTGTACCATGTCCGTCCCATCTCTGTGTTGGAGAAATTCAGGTCCCCTCATTGTCACCCTCCCGCCGTGACATGGATTTGCTTTTCCCAGTTGCTGATGCAATACCGTTCGGGTATAATCTAGTTCCAAACCAGGCTCAGACGGATCATTTTAGCTCCTCACGAAGTATTCTATGCTTTTTTTTCAGAATTACCTCATTCTGCCATTTGCTTTTTTGACAATAACCTGAGTGTCCGTTTGCCTTCCTCCTCTCTGGGAGCGGGTTAGCTTAACTCCATTTTATTGGGCCAGGTGACCCACAATTTTGAGAACTCTTATTTCATAAAATCACTTCCAAATGAAACAGAAATGCCCAGCTTCTCCAACCTATCAACATCGCTGATATCCGCATTCCTGGGACAATTCTTTTAAAGATGTGCAGCGTTCACACATCCCTTGAAAGTTCGGTGCCCAGGTCTATATGCGACACAATAAGTGCAGCATATCCCCAAGTACTTCAGGGCCCCAATTCATAAGCAGTTGCTGACAACAGTATTGGCTCAGAAATGTTTGGCAGGTCAGGTCATATTGGGACCACAGATGGAACCTCCATGTTCCAAACCAGAAGCCGAGAAACCAAAGGGAATCTGCCCTGGCCCAGGGAGAAGCGGATAGCATTGAACCACATTGGGAATGGAACAGTATGGAGACACACTTGGTGTTCTGTACAACAGTGACAGAAATTAACTTGTTTCAGACGGGCAGATCAATTGGAATGTAAGGGACAGCCTTTGCACTGGCTCGGGTTCACACCTAATTGTGAGCTTTCAAGATCGAGACACTGTCAACGGGGAATGTGTCATTCTGCTGGAGTGGTTCCTCTCAAACTGCCACACACAGTGCACTACAATGTACTATTTGATCTGTTCACATCAGCGAGACACTGAGAACACCATTACCTCACTCTTACTTTGTGTCAAATCTGCTCAATAGAACCCTACCTCTGTGTAATTGGCAGCTAACATTGTTGTCAATCTGGCCAGAAACACCTCACCCTGGTGGAGACATTGTCATGATGTGGAGTAAAACAGACGATGCTAAAAAAGGAGAATGTCAATGTCAGTGTTGGACAGATTGTGGCACAAATCCTCTTTCCTCATGGACAATTGGTTCCTTTACCAGGCATCACCAGTCCGTCCTTACCTTTCACCATGATCAATGTAACCTGTCAGTTTCCCTTGTTGAGCACACTGTCAGATAGAGCCAGGGGCTTGGAGACAGATGACAGCACGGAAAGCAGCCACACGGCGTTTCGGGTTTGTCTCAGTGAAGCCCAATCAATGTTGTACCTGAAGGATGCTTGAACCAGCTTAGATCGGAGGGTATAACACTCTCCTCACTGAGTTTATCCAGACACCCAAATGCAGCACAATTCCTATCATCCATTTTATCCCCATCATAAACACTCTCTCCATCGATTAATCTTTTTCCTTCAAACAAATTCTCCCAAACTGAGCAAGGTACAGCCTTCACTGAGAACTCCATGCTGACTCTCCTGGATTAATCACTCACTGTTGACATCACCATTTAGAGAATCTCTCAGAGTTTTGCCAGCTCTGGAAGTGTCACAGCAGCTGGTATCCCATCCTAAAACCTTTGGAAAACTTCTGACAGATGGATCTCATTGATTTCATCTCAGGGTTTTCCACTGAACGTCGCTTCAAAGGTACCACCGTGCGATGGCTGAGATCCGAACCCATACCAACTGCTTGGAAGGCAGCCATGCTGCCCACTATACCCCCATCCCCATGCCAGCTGGGTGCTCGCTGTTCTCAAACACACTTAACAACACCACCATCATCACCAATTGGATTGGGGCTGAAATAAAAACAGAAATAGCTGGAGAAGCTCAGCAAGTCTGACAGCATCAGCATCAGAATCCCTCAGCTCTGAAGGAGAATCACTGGATTTGAAAGGTTTCCTCTGCTTTCTCCCCACAGATCCTACCGGGCCTGCTGAGTTTCTCCAACAATCTCCATGTTGAGGTTCAGCTCTCCTGGATCTGCAGGACTGTGTTTGCAATCCCGGAGATGTTGACCCACGGAAGGGGATATTGGGTCAGGTGACGGTCTACCTCATTCATTGGGGCAGATGTCAAGGAGCATCTTAAACCAGAGAGGGATCGGGGGGAATTGGAGCCGTTTAGAGAGAGAGTACAGAAGGTAAGACAGCTCATCTCAAAGCATGGTGCTTAATGCTGCCCCGATTAAAATATTGAAGATGGCAGAGAGGCAGATGAGCTGAGACAGTTTGGGAGCTGGGCGATATTGATGATGTGGAAGGACAATGTGGGCATCTGATCACATTCTGTCAGTCTGACTAATAGCAGGCATTCCTGGCACTGGATTCACTGAGGGGTGAAGGACCAGTGAACAGAGCGGACTGTTCCTGTTGTTCTGTTCCTGACTCTCCAGCTCCCACTCTGTTAGTGAGCTCTCAGTCTCCCGGGAAATGTGCATTCTCCAATAGTGTCCGGTCTAAGGAATGTCATTCCTAAATAACTCCTGTCTGAGGTAATAATGATGAATGTGTCTGTGTCTCTTCCTCTGTTCTGTACATGTCATTGTTCAGGATTGGGGGCACATTTATGGACAGACATTGAGAATTTTATGAAACAAACCAAACTCCCCAAAAATATATTCAGAAAGTGACACAGGCCTTTTTAAAAAAATTCTCTTAAGGTAAGTGTAAGGCATTAAAACTGCCAGGCTTGAAGTAAAACACACTTTATTCCACACTATCGATAAAATACAAACAAAAGAAAGAAATATTGGAATAACCTAACTCTATTGGAAACCTAACTGACTGACAGATTATTAACTACTGAACTGCAACTTTTCCAATTTAGTAACATTCCATAAAACACACGCTTGGCAAAGGTGAATCCAGTAAAATAGATAGTTTCACATGGAATTCTGGACAGCGATTGTAACCCATTTGCTCAAAATTCCATCCACTTTCAGTGTTCTTGGAACAGGACAATATGTTGCTTGAGGGGACAGCACCGCTCTGTCTGTAGTTTCACGTTGACCTGTCTGTAGAAAGGATGACAGATCCATAACAAGTGACCTCTTCCTGAAGCTCACCAATCTCCAGATGGAATTCCATTTCACAGGATTTTTTGGTCAACTGACCAGATGATGAACCTTTCCCCGCAGTATACAGATAACTCTCCCAAAAGCAGTGATTCATGTTTTAACGTCTGCAGTTGAATACATTCCAACTAATTCTAGATCAGTGAGGTATCCCAGGAAATCAGGTGACCAATACTGAAGCCTGAGGATAAATCAATAAACTACAGAATTCTATCACGGGACTCGAAACACTATGCCTTCTTCCCACAAGTGGGTCAGACTGCTATTACCTCTTCCAGATTTCACTTCTTATTGTCTCTGTAACATCCTGCAGACCATAAACAACTATTACCTCTTCCAGATTTCACTCCTGATAGTCTCTGTAATATCCTGCAGATTATAAACAACTATTACCTCATAGAGTCATAGAGATGTACAGCACGGAAACAGACCCTTCAGTCCAACCTGTCCATGCCGACCAGATATCCCAATCAAATCTAGCTCCACCTGCCAGCACCCGGCCCATATCCCTCCAAACCCTTCCTATTCATATACCCATCCAAATGCCTCTTAAATGTTGCAATTGTACTAGCCTCTACCACTTCCTCTGGCATCTCATTCCATACACTTACCATCCTCTGTGAAAATGTTGTCCCTTAGGTCTCTTTTATATCTTTCCCCTCTCACCCTAAACCTATGCCCTCTAGTTCTGAACTTCATGACCCCAGGGCAAAGACTTTGTCTATTTACCCGATCCATACCCCCTATATTTTTGTAAACCTCTATAAGATCACCCCTCAGCCTCCGACATTCCAGGGAAAACATACCCAGCCTGTTCAGCCTCTCCCTATAGCTCAAATCCTCCAGCCCATCCCTGTAGATTATAAACAATTATTACCTCTTCTAGACTTCATTCCTGCTTGTCCCTGTACCAATATTACCTCTTTCAGATTTCACTCCTGATTGTCTGTAAAATCCTGCAGACCATAAACGATTATTACGTTTTCCAGATTTCATTTCTGCATGTCTCTGTAACATCATGCAGATTACAAACAACTATTATTCTCTTTTCAATTTCATTCCTGCATGTCCCTGGAACATCATGCTGATCATAAACAATTATTACCACTTGCAGATTTCATTCCAACTTGTTTCTGTAAATTACTACAGCTTATAAACAACTATTACCTCTTCCCGATTTCACTCCTGCTTGTCTCTGTAAAGTCATAAACAAGTATGAGCTCTTCGAGGTTTCATTCCTGCTTATCGCTGTGAAATTCTGTAGACCAGAAACAACTATTACCTCTGCCATATTTCACTCCTATTTGACCCTGGACCATCCTGCAGACCATAAACAACTATTACCTCTTCCAGATTTCACTCCTGCTTGTTTCTGTAACATCATGCTGACTGTAAACAAAAATTACCTCGAACAGATTTCACTCCGAATTGTTTCTGTAACGTCTGGCAGATTATAAACAGCTATTACCTCATTCAGATTCCATTCCTGCTTGTCCCTGTAAAAGTCTGCAGACCAGAAACAACTATCAACTCTTACAAATTTCACTCTTGTTTGACACTGAAACATTGTTCAGATTATAAACAACTATCACCTTGTGTATTTGTCTCTCCTGTTTCCAGCTGCAACGTCCTGCAGGCCATAAACAACTATTACCTCGACAAGATATCTTTCCTGCGTACCTCTGTAACATCCGGCAGATTATAAACAACTATTACCTTTTCCAGATTTCACTCCTGATTGACCCTGCAACGTCCTGCAGACACTAAACAACTATTGCCTGTTCCAGATTTCACACCTGCTTGTGTCTCGAACATTCTGCAGACTACAAACAAATGCAACCTCTGCATTACCACTTCCACTTTTCACCCCTGCTTGATTCTGCAACATCCTGCAGATTATACACAACTATTACCTCTACCAGATTTCATTCCTGCTTAGTTTTGCAACATCATGCTGATCATAAACAATATTTGCCTCGAACAGATTTCACTCCAAATTGTTTCGGTAACTTCTGGCAGATTATGAACAGCTATTACCTCATTCAGATTCCATTCCTGCTTGTCCTTGTAAAATCCTGCAGACCAGAAACAACTATTACCTCTTTCTTATTTCACTCCTCTTTGACTCTTCAACATCGTTCAGATTATAAACAACTATTACATCTTCCAGATTCCATTACTGCTTGTTTCTGTGCCATCCTGCAGATCATAAACAACTATTACCTCTACTATATGGCATCCCTGCTTGTCAGTGTAACATCTGGCAGTTTATAAACAACTTGAAACTCTTCCAGATTTCATTCCTGCTTGTCTCTGTAACATTCTGCAGACCTTAAACAACTAATACGTCTTCCACATTTCAGTCCTGTTTGTCTCTGTACCATGCTACAGATCATTAACAACTAATACCTCTTCCAGATTCCACTCCTGTTTGTGTCTATAAAATCCTGCAGACCACAAGCAATTATTACCTTTTCCAGATTTCACTCCTGCCTGTGTCTATAACACTCTGCAGACCACAAACAACTATTACCTCTTCCAAATTTCACTCTGGCTTGCATCTGTAACATTCTCCAGTTCATAAAAAAGTATTACTACTTCAATCTTTCACTCCTGTTTGATTCTGCAACATACTGCAGACCACAAACAAGTATGACCTCTTCCAAATCTCACTCCTGCTTGTCTCTGTAAAATGCTGCAGACCATACACATCAATAACCTCCTCCAGATTTCAATCCAGCTTGTCTCTGTAACATTCTGCCGACCATAAACAACTATTACGTCTTCGAGCTGTCTTTCTGTTTGTCCTATGTAGTGTATTGTGCAGTCCTTGCATGGGATTTTCCAGAAAATAGCATTGGATTAACTTTCTGCATAGGATAAACAGGAAGACAGCTAACAACCCGCATCCATGAACACCAGCTAGCCACAAAACGACACGACCAGCTATCCCTAGTAGCCACACAACACGATGACAAACAACACGAATTCGATTGGGACAACACCACTATTATAGGGCAGGCCAAACAGAGAACAGCCAGGGAATTCCTAGAGGCATGGCACTCATCCACAAATTCTATCAACAGACATATCGAACTGGACCCTATATACCGACCACTGCAGCGGACAGCAACTGACAACCGGAAGCGGCAGATTCAAACCAGTGTAAATGCCAGAGGAATCAGCACAGAAGCGCTTCACAGGAGGCTCCCAAGTACTGAAGATGTCACCTAGAAAGGGGATGAAACGTTTGCAACAAAAACTCCCAGCTCGGCGAACAGAACCACAACAACGAGTACCCGAGCTACAAATCTTCTCACAAACTTTGAAGAGTGTAACTTCTTTATTACCTCATCCAGATTACATTCCTATTTGTCTCATTAACATCCTGCCGATCATAAACAACCATTACCTCTTCCAGATTTCATTCCTGCTTACCTCTGTAACATTCTGCAGAGTATAACCAATTTATTACCTCTTCCCAATTACATTCCTGTTTGTCTCATTAACATCCTGCCAATCATAAACAACTATTACCTCTTCCAGATTGCATTCCTGACTGTCTGGGTAGCATCCTGCAGACCATAAACAACTATTACCTCTTCCAGATTACATTCCTGACTGTCTCTGTAACATCTGCAGACCATAAATAACTATTACCTCTTCCAGATTTCATTCCTGCTTGACCCTTTAACATCCTGGCACACTATAAACGGTTATTTTCTCTTCTCAATTTCATTCCTGCTTGCCTCTGTAACATCCAGTAGATCATAAACATTTATTACCTCTAACAGATTTTATTCCTGCTTATCGGTGCAACATCCTCTGATCATAAATAACTATTACCTCTTCCAGATGTCACTCCGGCTTGACTTTGTACCATTCTGTGAAGATCTATAACCTCTTGATTCAAGATCGGTCAAAAGAATCAGCGCATACGGTCTGTTCAAAAAGCAGTGGTCTATGTATGTATATATATTTATGTTGGGGCATTTGGTTAGTGTTGGTGGGGGGAGGTGGTTACCTTATTCTATTTTACCTCTGTCTTTAGGAGCGGGGCTGCTTCTCGCCTGTTATTTTGCATTATTATATTTAATTATTACTTGTTGAGATTGTAATTTTATAGTTATGTATTTATATATGGTATTAACATTCCCAAATATATCCAGGTGTTGGTGTGAGTGGGGGTAGGGTGCTCACTGTTAACTCTAGCTTTGTATTATATTTGAATTCTCCTCATTTTATTGAGGAGCACCTGGATCAAGGGTGAGGCACTGATTGGGAGAGGATAAGATGGACTTTTGGAGAGGAAGTGACACTCCCTGGGAACAAGGGGGTAAATCTCCATTTAGGTACGTTTTATATTTTTTTTATTTAGAAATAGTTTTTTATTATACTGTTGTGAGTGTATTAGAGAGCCTTTATTTTTGTAAATTTTATATGCTCTATGCTCGGGATGTTCCAGATAGGGTTTCCTCTCCTGAGGGATCTCGGATTTGCCCAGATGATTATGGTTGATCAGTCGGTTAAGTGGTGCACCTGGAATATCAGGGGGAGTAATTCGCCAGTTAAAAGGAAGAAAATATTATCAAATCTTAAGAAAGAGAGAGTTGATATAGCTCTCCTATAGGAGACACACCTGTCGGATAAAGAACACTTAAAATTACGACAGGGTGGATTTGATCAGGCCTTTTTTTCCTCTTTTAGCTCAAAAAGCAGGGGAGTTGTTATTCTTGTTCGGAAGAATTTCCCTTTCAAAATCCTAAATCAGATAAAAGATGAATCTGGACGATATATTTGGATTAAAGCCCTCATAAATGGAGAGGAATATGGGATTTTAAATTTGTACTGCCCCCTGGCACACCCCGTTAAATTTATAACAGAAGCTTTTTCAAAATTGATGGCCTTTGATGCCCGTCATACAATTAGGGGGAGACTTTAATTGTATTATGGATCCGGAAATAGATAGGATTCCCAAGGGTGCTGCTGGAATATCTCCCAGATCTAGACAACTGGCGGATCTGAATAAAGAATTAAGATTGGTAGATGTATGGAGATGTCTTCACCACAGGGCAGAGATTTTTCTTTCTACTCTAATCCACATAAATGTCATACTAGAATTGATATGTTTTTTGCCCCTTCGATTTTTTTAAATTCCATGTCATCCTGTAAAATAGGTACTATAGCAATTTCTGACCACGCTGCTGTATATATGGAAACTAAGGCGAGGAACAATGGGACATCCGCTCGGCATTGGCGTATGGATCCCTTCCTGATAAAAGATAGTAAATTTGTAAAGTACTTCTCCCAAGAATCTAAAACTTTTTTAGAAATTAATTCAGGTACGGCTAGCAACCCATCAATGATGTGGGAGACCATCAAAGCTTATGCACGAGGTTTGATCATCTCCTACTCAGCGACCCAGAAAAAATTGAAGGGAGAACAACAGCGTCTGCTCGAAGCTCGCCTAAAAGCAGCTGAAACAGCAAACGCTGATAGACCTTCCATTATAAAATTGCAAAGGATTACGGCTCTTAGGACAGCTCTAAACACTACGCTTACTCAAACGGCTAAGAGGGAAATATTATTTGCAAAACAAAGGTTATATGAATATGGCGACAAACCGGGTAGATAGTTAGCATTTCTTGCAAAGAAAAAGAAGGCTCCTCAGACTATTACGTCTATCAAGGAAAGTACAGGTACCTTGACTCATGATCATAAAAAGATTAATGCGACCTTTAGCGAATTTTATTCTGAGTTATATAAATCGCAGGATTGTGAAGATAGGACTAGGAGGATGCAGTCATTTTTAAAAAATTTGACCTTTCCGGGTCTAACTCCGGAACAGGTATCGGTCCTAAATGCTCCTCTAACAGTCCAAGAAATACTCCATGCAATTAGGCAACTCCAGAGCGGAAAGGCACCGGGCCCAGATGGTTTTCAAGCTGAATTCTATAAAGAATTTACAGAAATATTGGCTGATCCACTTATGGACATGTATAACTATGCATATAGTCAGGGCTGTCTCCCACCTTTGCTGAAAGAGGCAAATATCTCCCTTATCCTTAAAAAAGGAAAAGATCCAGAAGACTGTACATCTTATAGACCAATATCCTTGCTAAATGTAGATTTTAAAATCCTCTCTAAAATGTTAGCACTGAGACTAGAAAGGGTACTGCCATATATTATAAAGGAGGATCAGACGGGATTTATTAAGGGCCATAGATCATCCAATAATATTAGAAGGGTTTTGAATATGATTCAAGCCTGTCATCAGGGAAAGATACCAGGAGTAGTAGTTTCATTAGACGCGGAGAAGGCATTCGACAGGGTTGAATGGTCATATTTGTTTTACACATTGGAAAGGTTTGGCGTTGGACAGGTGTTCACCAAATGGGTCTCAACATTGTTTCGTGATCCCAAAGCAGTTGTGATTACCAATGGATTAGGTTCGGATAGCTTCAGTGTGGGTAGGGGCTGCCGTCAGGGATGTCCTCTCTCGCCATTGTTATTTACGCTAATAATTGAACCACTAGCAGAAGCTATACGGACTGATCCAAATATAACGGCCGCAAAGATTGGTACAGGTAAACATAAAATTACCCTTTATGCAGATGATGTTCTTTTATTCCTCAGTAATCCTCTGATGTCCGTACCTCGTCTAATCCAAGTTATCAATACATTTAGTGCATTCTCAGGCTATAAAATTAATTTTTCAAAATCGGAGGCTATGCCAATGGGTGGCCTGGTTATGACACCCCACTTAGTGGACGGATCCCTTTTTCCCTTTCGTTGGTCCCTGGAGGGTTTCTTATATTTAGGTATTTTTATTACTCCAGTATTTGGTCAGTTGTATAGGGCTAATTTTGTGCAATTACTGGGAAGGATAAGGCAGGACCTCCAGCGATGGGGAGACCTTCCAATTTCCTGGTTGGGTAGAATAGCACTAATTAAAATGAATGTCCTGCCCCGTCTCCTATATCCTATGAGAATGCTCCCGGTGATGCTGCCAAGGATGGCCCTACATAAATTATATGGCTGGCTGGGTTCCTTTATCTGGAATCATAGACGGCCCCTCATTAAGCTGAAGAAGCTTCCACAGGCAAGTGGAAGACTGGACTTCCCAGACTTTAGGAAATATCAGTTAAGCTCCCTATTAAGTTACATAGCTGATTGGGTCTTGTCTGATCTACAATCAATCTGGCTGGACATCGAGGCCTCTCAAGTAAAATGCCCACTTATTAACCTTTTATTTTCGGACAAGAGGAAAATCATTACAGATCACTGTAAAAACCCCATAATACTAAACACAATTAAGGCTTGGAATATAATGCGGCAAAATGAGGGTAATTTACATAAAACATCCCCTTCTGCACTGATAGTAGGAGCATGGGGATTCCAACCGGGGTTTACAGATGCCACTTTTAAACTCTGGAGATCCAGGGGCATCTCATGTTTAGGGGACCTATTTAAAGATGGGGTCCTGATGTCATTTGAACAGCTGCGTCAGAAATTCAGATCACCTAATGGAGGCCTCTTTCGATACTTCCAAATTCGAGATTATATACAGAAGAAGACTACGTTATTAGATAGTCTTTATAAATCAGATATAGAATGTAATGTCCTACGACCAGTGGGGGTATCCTCCGTCAGCACTTATTTATCATTTACAACATGATGAAGTATCGGGAGATATGGACAATTTGCTTAAAACATGGGATCAGGATTTGGGACTAGAAATATCTATACAAATGTAGAATGATATTTGGGAAAATGCTAGAAGAATTACTATCTGTAACAGAACGCAGGCTATCCAGCTGAAGATGCTTCATAGAGCCCATATAGCACCGGCTCGATTGGCAAAATTTAAGGCAGGAGCATCTCCAATGTGTCCCAAATGCAAAATAGAGGTAGGCACTCTTGTACATTATCTATGGACTTGTAATAAGATCCGTAGATATTGGACTAAAGTAGCAAGTACCCTGACAGAAATTTTAGGAACGGAAATGAGAGTGGACCCTATATCTCTCCTTTTGGGCTTTTCGAACTTTCCCTCCCTGGATACGCACGGGAAGAGACTATTTTCTATTCTCTCTTTCTGTGCAAGGAAAAATATTTTGGTGAACTGGGTGGCTGAGGGCCCCCCTGGACTTTCAAACTGGCACAGATTAATTATGGAATGTATTCCCCTTGACTTCCTTACAAATATGGTGCACCGAAAGACTGAATTATTTTATAAAATATGGCAGCCCTTCTTGAATTACATAAATGCAGATATTTCGGCCATCCTAACAAGGGCTTTTATTTAATGGAGATTACAAACCTGGCTGCTCCGTGGCCCCTTAGGAGAGGAATCCCGCACGATTACGGGTTTTATTACATTTGATGTTAATACATTCCGAGCATGTAAGAGACTTAAGTATACACTCTGGTTGGTTGTAGGTTAGATTAGTAGAAAGTTGAGTTTTGTTGTTCTATTTCCGTTTTCTTTTTCCTTTGTTAAATTTTGATTATTGCATATTTGATTTAATTGTATATCAATGTTTGTATTTGAGAGTTTTGTTTATTTTTGTAAACTTGTAAAAATGTTAAATTTCTAATAAAAATATCTTTAAAAAAAGGCAAAAGAGAGGGGGCGAAGGCGTGGGGGAAGGGATTGATGGGGGAAAGTAGACGGAAGGAAGGAGAGTTGAAGGCGGGGGATGGAATGCAAGGGAATGGACGAAGGGATTGGAGGGGAAGGAGAGAGGGGGGAAAGGACGGGGGGAAGGAGGGTGGGATGGAGAGGGGTAAATGGGGAGGGGGAAGGAGATGGGGAAAGGAGTGAAGGAGAGGGGTGAGGAGGCAGCGTGGCGGGATGGAAGGAGATGGGGAGGGGGTTTGGGGGGGAAGGAGAGGGGGATAGCGGGTGGGAAGGAGTGGTGGGAGGAGAGGGTGGGAGTGGAGTAGAGGGGAAGCTGATTGGTAGGGAAGGAGAGGGGTGAAAGTAAGGGGAATGAGGGGTGAGGCAGAAAGTGAGAGTGAGTGGGGAAGGAGAGTGGAAAGGAGAAGAGGCGTGAAGGGAGGAATGAGAGACGGGAAGGAGAGGAGGGGTGGGAGGAGGAGGAGAGGGGTTAAGGAGATGGGGAGGACGCGGCGAAGTAGAGGGGAGAAGGTGATTGGTGTGGTAGGAGAAGAGAGAAAGTAATATTGGAGGGGAGAGGCAGAGAGTGGAAGAGTGGATGGGGAAGGAGGGGGAGGAGAGGGGAAAGGAGAAGAGGCGTGGAGAGGGCGGAGGAGAGGGGGAAGTAGAAGGTGGAGAGGGGTGGAGAGGGGGAGGAGGCGGGCATAGGAATGGGGGAACGAGGGGAAAGAAGGGGAAAGGAGAGGAGGTGGAAAGGGGGTAAAGAGAGGGGAGAAGGACGGGAAGTACAGGGTGAAGGGAAGGGGGAAGGGAAAAGGGAGGGAAGGAGGGGTGTGAGGGAGGGAAGGATAAAGAGAGGGGGAAGGAAAGGGGGAAGGAGTGGAGGGGGTAGGAGGCAGGGGAAGGAGGGGTGAATGGAGAGGGGAAGGAGATAGGGAAGGAGAACAGGGATGGAAGGAGGGAAGGAGAGAGGAGAAGGAGAGCGTGGGAAGGGGAAGAAGGGGGATGGGGAAGAGTACAGGGGGAGGCAATTAGTAGGGTAGGAGAAGGGAGAATGTAAGGGGGATGGAGGGGAGAGGCAGAGAGAGAGAGAAAGAGTGAGTAGGAGGGGAGGCGAGGGGAAAGGAGAAGGGGGTGGGTGGGAAGGAGTGGGGGAAGGAGTGGGGGAAGGGGGGAAAGGGTGAAGTAGAGGGTGAGAAAGAGAGGGTTGGAAGGAGAGGGGGAAAGGAGAGGATGGAAAAGGAAAGGGGGAAAGGAGAATAGAGGGGAGGAGAGGAGGAAGCGTAGGGAAGGGAAAGGGGGGAAGGAGGGAGGGGGAAGGATGGGGAGGAAGGAGGGAGAAGTGGAGAGCGGAGGACAGGAGGGGGGAAGGGGAGAGGGTGAAGGTGGGAGGGGAGGAGGAAGAGAAGGGGAGTGGAAGAAGGGGAGTGTGTGTGAAGGAGGGGGTGAAGGAGGGGAGGGGTTGGAGAGGAGTGCAAGGAGGCAAGGAAGAAGGAGGAGGGAGGAGAGGAGGGGGAAGGAGCGGAGGGGGAGGAGAGGAGGGGAGAGGAGAGGAGAAGGAAGGAGAGGAGAGGAAAGGAGAGGAGAGGGAAGGAGAGGAGAGGGAAGAAGAGGAGATGGAGAAAGAGGAGGGTAAAGGAGGTGAAGGAGGAGGTGGGGAAGGAGAGGAGACTGAAGGAGGTTGTGAAGGAGAGGAGGATGAAGGAGGTGGGGAAGGAGAAGAGGGGCAAGGAGAAGGGGGCAAAGGACAGGGGAGAAGGAAAGGTGGGAGAAGGAAAGGTGAAGGAGAGGTGGGGTGAAGGAGAGGTGGGGCGAGGACACGGGGAGGAGAAGATGGAGGAGATGGGGAGGAGGGGGGTGGAATAGGGAGGAGATGGGGGAACGAGAGGGGAAGAAGGAGAGGGGGAAAGAGAGGAGGGGAAGGAGAGGGGGTAGGGGGAGGAGGGGGATAGGAAAGGGTGAGGAGAAGGGGGAGGAGAGGTGGAGATAAAGGGGAAGGGGGAAATGGGGGGAGGACGGAGGGGTGAGGTGGAGAGGGGAGGAAAGGAGAAAGGGGAGGAAGGAGGGGGAGGGGAGTGGTGGAGAGAGGACTGGAAGGAGATGGGCAGGAGACGGAGGAAGGAGAGGAGGAAGTGGAGAGGGGAGGAGATTGGTTGGAAGGAAGTGTGTGAAGGAGGGGGAAGGAAAGGGGGTGAAGAAGGGGGAAGGAAAGGGGGTGAAGGAGGGTGGAGGACATCTCTGCATCTGTCCACAATCATTCCCCACCTGTCCCCCCCTCTCCCCATCGGTCCACAATCAGTCCCTGCCCGGCCCCGTCTGTCCCCCTCTGTCCCGATCAAATCCTGAGGGTTCTCCCTGAAAATAACTGGAATAAGCCGAACACTGAGATAACAACCAGAATCAGGCGAATGGGGAGGATTCTGCAGTGAGCATCTCCCAAGCCCCTGTCCCAATGTCACAACAGTCCCATGGTCACCCCCTCCCCCGGTCAGTGGTATAATCCAGGACCAGAGATCGGAATCAATGGGACCATTTGTTTTGGCATCAGGAACTTGCTTTCCCACCAAGACCACCCTTCCCTTCCCCCACCCCTCTTTGCCTTCCACAAGGACGGTTCCCTTTGACACTCCTTGGGTATGTAGCACCCTCACCCCCCAAACCCCCAGATACCTTCCCCTGCCACCGGAAAAGATGCAAAACCTGCTGATACACAACCCCCCTCCCCCTCACCTCCACACAGGGCCCCCAAACCCTCCTTCCAGGGGAGACAGAGGTTCACCTGCCTCTCCTCCAACCGTGTTTCCATCATCAGGTGCTCCCGGTGTGGGCTTCTCTACATCAGGGAGACACAACGGAAACTTAGGGAACGGCTCTCCGAGCATCACAGCCGGGCCCACAGGGACTGACCGGACCTCCCAGTCACCGCCCAGTTCAATTGCCCCCAACCCCTCCTTTCCAACATGACCATCCTCGACCTTCTGCATTGCCACAACGAACCACACCACAAATTGGAGGAACAACATCTCATCCTCTGCCTGGGCAGCCTACAGCCCGGAGGACTCAATACAGAGTTCTCCAATTTCAAATAACCTCCCTCCCCATCCCCCGACTCCCTCCCACTGCTCTCTCTCACCAACTGGATTCGTTCCTACCATTGATCAACCGAGTGGGACCCTCTACCTGTCCTCACCTCCTTCGCCATTTTTCCCCCCTCCCTGGACTGTTCCACCCCTTCGTCCTCCCTCAGCCTTCCTTCCCCTCCCACCACATCCTCGCACCCCAACCCTTCCCACCCATCGCCCTCCCACCCCATCCGTTCACCCTTCCCCTTCCCCTTTCCACCCCATCCTCTCTCCACCTTTGTCCTACCTCCCAAGTTCATCCTCCCTCCCTCCCCCCTTGATCTTCCCTCCCCCTCACTCTCCTTCCCCATCCTCCCATTCCCTCATCCTCCCTCCCCACTGCCACCTTCCCCCTTCCTCCCTCTCCTTCTGTCGATCCCTCTCTCTGTTGTTCCTCCTCCCTTTCCATTCTGTTTTATCGCTGATCCGTATTTTTTCTGGCCCCCCCTACCTCCTGTCGACCAGGCCTCAGGCCTCAGAACCACGTCCCCCTCTGGAGCTTGGCCAAGGCTTTCCTCGGCCTGAACATTTTGGATCTTCATGTTGCAGCTTTCCCAACTAAAATTCCTCGGGTGAAAGAGAGAAAAGGTTAGTTGAAAGGGGCAATGAGAGCATTTTGAAGGCAAGTTGCACAGCAAGATCCCAGGATTAAAAGCACCCCTGCCCATCCCCAATGTATGAATGTATCTAACACAGTCAGCAGTTAGGGTGGAACATGGTGTGGGAGCAGATCTCACCAGGAATTGGAGGAGGATAGTGAGGGAAAGGCATCAGATTATTACACTCTGCAGTGGCCTGGGATCGATTGTCTTTTACTGAGAACAGTTCCCAACTTGTATGTGCCTGTAGCTCCCTCCAGCCTGAAACCCTCATTACCCTCTATCCTGTCTCCTGTCCCTGAGACAATGGTGTCTTCATTCCCAGGATAGAGACAACATGGGTCTAGATACAGAGTAAATCTCCCTCCACACTGTCTGCATCAAATACTCCCAGCACATGTGCAGCCTGGGTTAGATACAGGGTTTAGATCCCTCTGCACTGTTCCTATCAAACACACACAGGATAGGGACAGCACGGGGTGAGGTACAATGTTAGGCAGCATTGTAGACAGTGCAGATGGTACCTTAACATTACAAAGGGAGATTGATAGACTGGGTGAATGGGCAAAGCTGTGTTAGATGGAGTTCGGTGTCAGCAAGTGTGTGGGTATCAGGTTGGAGTACAGAGAGGGAGCACAAAGGAGGTTTACAAGAATGATCCTGGAGCTCAGGGGTTACATTCTGAGGGGACACTCGACAAATGAGGCCGTTTTCCTCCAGAATTGAGAAAGTTAAGGGGTGATCTGATCAAAGCCTTCAAGGTATAAACAGGATGAGACAGGATCGATCAAGATGAACATTTCCCACAGGTTGGAGATTCTAGACTGAGAGGGAGCAGAGTCTGAGAATGAGGGCCCAGAGCGTTCAGGAGAGATGGTAGGAAGCACTTTGACACACAAAGGGTGGGAGAGGTTTGGGACTCTCTTCCACAAACAGCAGTGGATGCTGGATCAGTCGTTCAGGTTATATCGGAGAGAGATACATTTTTGTTGAGTGAAGATATTGAGGGATATGGGCCAAAGGAAGGAATGTGGAGTTAGGCCACAGATCAGCCATGATCCCACTGAATGATGGCACAGGCTTGAGGAGCTGAATGGCCTCCTCCTGTTCCTATGTTCCAAAATAACAATCTCCCTGCACTGTCCCTATCAACCCCTCCCTGGGCAGGGACAGGATGGAGTTAGATACACAGTAAAGCTCCCTTTACTGTATCCCCATCAACCCCTCCCAGGGCAGGATCAGAACAGGGTTAGATACAGAGTAAAGCTCTCTCTACACTATCCCCATCAACCCATCCCAGGATTGATGAACGGAGCTTTAATATTTGAAAATGCTTCTATTATTCTGTCGTTCATTGTCCCTCAGTAACTCTGTGTGTGTGCGTGCGCGTGCATATGTGAGAGACTGTGAGAGAGAAATGGAGACAGAGATCAGGGCCCTGCATTACTGGGTCAGGTACTGTTGTGGAGAAACTATAGAGAACCACCAGGAGATGCAGAGAGTTCCTCAAGAAATAGGTCTTGTATTTGAAAACAAAAAACTGTGACACTGAGAAAGCAGATTCTCGAATGCCCCTGAACCTCAGGGTCCGTGGATTTTTATATCATTTTTTATCATATTTCTGTGAGCTTATCAGCATGTCCAAGTATGTCCAACTATATTAATCCAAGTACCTCACTCCAGCTACACAATAAACCAGTGATGTTAGTTCCCATTATCTCTTTAGTTGTACATTCAACTTGATGTTATTCTAATGTCATGATTAGATATTTATTGCTAACTCTGCTGCACTGATCTTCCATTGCAGACTAACCTGCCATGATAGATATTTAGCTATTCCATCTATTACAATAGTCTCCTGTCTCAAGCTGACTCTACTAACTATTAATTAGATATTTTAATGTCATGTCCCAAATATTTACGTCCCAATCCTGTCATAATAACACTTAACAGAGAAACTTGCTTTATTACTTGTGTTCTCTCATCTGGCCATAGTGACCTTTCAGCCTTAACCTTACCCTGCTAATTGGTGTAAGAATGTTCCACTATTGTTATCCCATCCTGCCCCTGCCTTCCACAGACCACAGGTTCCCAGTGGTCTTCATGCTTTAACCCTTCCCATGCTTTCATGGTCTTTATTTTCCATCGACCTCACTCCAACAACAATACCATTTGTTAGTTAAACAGGATGGAAGACAACACCAATTCTCAGGAAGTGTTTTACTGTTTCTGTTTTTGTTAAAACGCTTGGGCGGTGTGCTGGCTCAGTCAGGAGACTGTCTGTGTGGAGTTTGCACATTCACCCCGTGTCTGCATGGGTTTCCTCCCACAGCCCAAAGATGTGCAGGTGAGAGGAATTGGCCGTGCTAACTTGCCCAGAGTGTTCAAGGATGTGTAAGTTAGGTGCATTAGACAGCGGGAAAATGTAGAGTAATGGGGTAGGAGAATGGGTCTGGGTGGGTTGCTCTTTGGAGGTCCAGGGTAGACTTGTTGGGCCGAAGGGCCTGTTCCCACACTGGATTTATTCTATGATATTTTAATGGAAATAATAGATTATCCGGTCACTACCACAGATTGTATTGGAATTTCTTGAGTTTAAAGTTGCTATCTAATGGCAGGTCTGTCTCTGTTGTTGTGAAAGACAGCATCTGAAAGGATTTGCTCGGTGTGCAAACCAATGTGTTAATGTTGCTCAGTTATCTCTGAGTTGGATACCAGAAAGTTGCACATTCTTCCCGTGTCTGAGTAGGTTTCCTCCGGGTGCTCCGGTTTCCTCCCACAGTCCAAAGATATGTCGGTCAGGTGGATTGGCCATGCTCAATTGTCCATCGTGTTAGGTACATTAGTCAGAGAGAAATTGGTCTGGGTGGGTTACTCTCCGGAGGGTCGGTGTGGACTGGTTGGGTCAAATGTCCTGTTTCCACACTGTAGGGAATCTAATCTATTTATGCCATAACATAATACATAGTGATCTGAGATTGACCAAGTTCTGAATTTATTGTTACAATGTTTAGAGACTGTCACCTATATACCCATCTCTAAATTTCACTCATGTTTTGCTCGATATGCCAAGTGGGAAGTTGCTCAGTGACATCTTAATTAGGTTACTCTGAAGTCCAAGCCCTCAAACAATAAAGTGCTCCTTTGAGATTGAATTTAAAGATGTTTCTCTGCAAATGGCCAGACTCAAAATGGTCACAGCAGATTCAGCCTTCATATCACAGCAACGTATCATCTACCTTCAAATGGGAATATACGTCGTCTTAAAAGCTAAGGAAATAATTGTGACTTTCCATAAATACTTCCAGTTATTAACATAATCCAATAAATAATGCATACCTTTTCATAATTTTTACTGGAACTGTTAAGCTAAGACTATTATAAAGTTGTTTAAAACATAGGGAACTGCAAATACATTAACATTGCAATGACTAATGTTATGGACTAGGCTCGACCACTCACAACATTCTTAAGCAGGCAGCCCAGAGCATAACTTTGCAAGTTACTTCGGTAAGTGGACAGTGAAAATTACCTGGAGTAAGATAGCTAGGTTGGTGACTAGATTTTAAACTGACAAAATCATTATTCACAAAATTACACAAACAACAAAGAACTTCTACAGAACACAACCTATCCAGCCAGACTTAATTATGCTGTTCCGATACAGCAGTTCCAATGTTAAAAACCAGTATCAGTGTGTCAGAAACAAAGCTCACTCACTTCAATAATTTCAGTCTGAGACAAGACCTGAAGCAATCAGTATGTTTATTATACCATTGCAAGCGTGGTGCCTGAAGTAAGGACCCTGAGTTTAGCAAGTACATACCTTATATAGGATTCACTACTCCCAACCCGGTGCCCATTACTGTTGTTTATCTCTTGCCTTATCCGGCCGTGTGCACAACAAAGTGCAACTTTTACTCGGCCATTTCACCACATCCTGCTGTGGCCCATTGTTAGGTGTATCCTCCTTCACTCCCGTCTGTTTCCCTTACTTGTGACATTTCCTCCCATTCCTCATCCATATTGATCCTTATGACCTTTTAATTGGGGTTTGTTTTTGTTTTTGCAGAAGTGGGAAACGGATGCTTATAACTACTGTTTGTACAGGCATATCTGGCTTAATCTAAACCCTCACAGCACCTTATCTATTTGTCTGTAACATCCACCATTGTTTGCAGGCATGTTTCATTCTTGTATGCACATTTTAGCTAATACAAAAACAATTATATATTTTCTTCACATAGTTTTCATTCTTGTTGACTCAGCTCTTGGTTGAAACAATTGCACACTGGTGTGAGTTCATTTACCTTGCGTAAGTAATGCTGATTGCAGAAGTAACACTACTTTACCTAAATCCCACTGTGTCCTTCTTGATTGTTGGTCTCACTCGAGTCCACACGATACAATGCAGTGGGAAAGCTTCACATTGCTGAGGCATGTTAGTGCAGGATTTAAAAATAAAGTTGAACAGCAGACACTATTGTGCTCTGCTTGGTGTTAGTTCAAACCATTATGGATATTCCCCTGAAAGCTGATTTTAAATTATAGAATGTTGCTGCATCAATGAAGGCCAAAATCCATCTTGTCCAGAATGTGTAATATTTTTTAAAAATAGATAATATGAAACAATAAAAATGATTTTGGTGATGCCAAGAGCATTCTGTGTGGAACAAAAGTGTGTGCATTTGGAAAAGGAGCAGGTGACAACTTGTAGATTAGACTTACAGTGTGGAAACAGGCCCTTCGGCCAAACAAGTCCACACCGACCCGCCGAAGCGCAACCCACCCATACCCCTACATTTACCCCTTACCTAACACTACGGGCAATTTAGCTTGGCCAATTCACCTGACCCACACATCTTTGGACTGTGGGAGGAAACCCACGCAGACACGGGGAGAACGTGCAAACTCCACACAGTCAGTCGCCTGAGTCGGGAATTGAACCCGGGTCTACAGGCGCTGTGAGGCAGCAGTGCTAACCACTGTGCCACCGTGCCGCCACAAGGAGCTGAAACAAAGTGACAATTCACTGCATTATCTCTAACCTTAATAACTTTGGTAAAAGCTTATTGTCCTGACATTGTATCTCAATTCTTGGGAGAAGCTGTGATGAACCGTGCATGGTTGAATGAGACTGAATAAATAGAACAAAGATCACATTGATTATAACTGAGGCCTGAATTCTAAATGTTGCGAGCAGAAATTAATTACACCAGTGTATTAACTGCACAAAGTCTGGTGAATTAATCAGTCTGGATTAGTCTTCCTCTATCTGGCTCCCCAATAACGACTGCAGTCCTTTGCAGAAAGAAGCAAGACCTTGCAAACTTGATTGTTTGCTGACTTCACATTGGAGGATTGAGGTTAGACTTGGCAAGGGTCCAAATTAAAGCTATTATCTGGAATCAGAGACAGTGGGATTGCATTTGAAACAAAAATTTGGACTTTCTTTCGTGTCACAAAGCTAGTCCATTTTTATCTAAAAGCTGTTCCTTGACTCAAGGAGACTCTGTCCTTGATTTTTTTGTTGGGGTGGGGAGTTCAGGCTCCGATCAGTCTGGTGTGGTACAGAGATAAAAAAGGATTTTAAGAGGCCTTTTGTTTCCATATAAACAGATGAGCCTTCAGGCCAAAGTGATCATGCTTGACAACTCACCTACATAATGAAAGGGCAGAGGTCAGCTCTTTAGCTGAGTTAAGCTGAGCAGGTTTGCAAAGTTCAACAGGGAGCTGTGTAGAAACTCTCTTTCTGCCCTCCAACTTCAACTTGAAGCATCGATACTGATTTTTAACATTGGAACTGTTGTACTCGGAACAGCATAATTAAGTCTAGCTGGATAGGTTGTGTTCTGTAGGGGGTCTTTGTTGTTTGTGTAATTTTGTGATTTTTCTGTTTAAAATCTAGTAGTCAACCTAGCTATCTTACTCCAGGTAATTTTCACTGTACATTTACTGAAACAAACTGCAAAGTTATGCTCTGGGCTGCCTGCTTAAGAATGTTGTGAGTGGTCGAGCCTAGTCCATTGTGAGAAACAAAGCTCACACACTGCAATAATTTCAGTCCGAGACAAGGTCTGAATCAGCAGGGCTCTTTATTTCACACTTGCAAGTGGGTGTGATGTCCACAAGGCAGGGACAAAACACACACCGAATTCAACAAATACTCGATATTTATACAATTTGGTTACCACATATTTTTCCTTCTTTCATTGTTTCCCTCCCTGTTTACATCCTCCACTTCCCTGAGACCCTCCTGCTTATCACATGTCTTATCCGGTCTTGTCAGTGAAAAACATGCTCATTCCTATTCTCAGGGCTGTTTGCCCTTTGCCTGCTTCCCTAACCATTATTTACTCCTTCCATTGGTGCTGCTCCTCTCAGCATCTTATTATTAAGACTCGTTTAACTGTGGTTTTGTTCCTCTTCCTATAAAAGTGGGAAACAGGCATATTGAGTTAAACTGTCTGTTTTCAAAGCATCTTATCACGAAGCCGTTCTAAATGTGTTTACCATTCGTTACATCCTTAGCAAACCAATTAGCATTTCCTCCACAGAGTTCACATTCTGTTGACTCAGCTCCTGGCTGAAACAACTGCATAATGATGGAGTTCAGTTATTTTTTATATAATGAATTTCGAATCGCAGAAGAAACATAAATTTCCTATATCCCAAAATAACATGAATCATTGCAATGTTAATGTAGTTACAGTTCCCTATGTTTTAAACAACTTTATAATAGTCTAAGCTTAACAGTTCCAATAAAAATCATGAAAAGGTAAGCATTATTTATTGGATTATGTTAGTAACTGGAAGTATTTATTGAAAGTCACAATTATTTCCTTAGCTTTTAAGATGACGTATATTCCCATTTAAAGGTAGATGATACTTTGCTATGAAGTGAAGGCTGAATCTGCTATGATCATTTTGAGTCCGGCCATTTACAGAGAAACACCTTTAAATTCAATCTCAAAGGAGCACTTTATTGTTTGAGGGCTTGGACTTCTGAGTAACCTAATTAAGATGTCACTGAGCAACTTCCCACTTGGCATATCGAGCAAAACATGAGTGAAATTCAACAGACCAGTTGACGAGAGACTGGCATATAGGTGACAGTCTCTAAACATTGTAACAATAAATTCAGAACTTGGTCAATCTCAGATTACTATGTGTTATGTTATGTCATAAATAGATTAGAATCCCTACAGTGTGGAAACAGGACATTTGACCCAACCAGTCCGTAGAGTAACCCACCCAGACCAATTTCCCTCTGACTAATGTACCTAACACTATGGCCAATCCACCTGACCTACACATCTTTAGACTGTGGGAGGAAACCCATGCAGACACGGGGCGAATGTGCAAACTCCACACAGACAGTCTCCTGACTGAGCCAGCACACCTCCCAAGCGTTTTAACAAAAACAGAAACAGTAAAACACTTCCTGAGAATTGGTGCTGTCTTCCATCCTGTTTAACTAACAAATGGTATTGTTGTTGGAGTGAGGTCGATGGAAAATAAAGACCATGAAAGCATGGGAATGGTTAAAGCATGAAGACCACTGGGAATCTGTGGTCTGTGGAAGGTAGGGGCAGGATGGGATAACCATAGTGGAACATCCTTACACCAATTAGCAGGGTAAGGTTAAGGCTGAAAGGTCACTATGGCCAGATGAGAGAACACAAGTAATAAAGCAAGTTTCTCTGTTAAGTGTTATTATGACAGGATTGGGACGTAAACATTTGGGACATGACATTAAAATATCTAATTAATAGTTAGTAGAGTCAGCTTGAGACAGGAGACTATTGTAATAGATGGAATAGCTAAATATCTATCATGGCAGGTTAGTCTGCAATGGAAGATCAGTGCAGCAGAGTTAGCAATAAATATCTAATCATGACATTAGAATAACATCAAGTTGAATGTACAACCAAAGAGATAATGGGAACGAACATCACTGGTTTATTGTGTAGCTGGAGTGAGGTACTTTGATTAATATAGTTGGATATGCTGATAAGCTCACAGAAACATGATTAAAAAAAGATATATATATCCACAGACCTTGAAATTCGGGGACATTCAAGAACCTGCTTTTTCAGTGTCACGGTTTTTTGTTTGCAAATACAAGACCTATTTCTTGAAGAACTCTTTGCGTCTCCTGGTGGTTCTCTATAGTTTCTCCACAACAGTACCTGACCCAGTAATGCAGGGCCCTGGTCTCTGTCTCCGTTTCTCTCTCTCAGTCTCTCACCTATGCACGCGCGCATGCACAGAGTAACTGAGGGACAATGAATGACAGAATAATAGAAGCATTTTCAAATATTATAGCTCCGTTAAACAATCTGGGATGGGTTGATGGGGATAGTGTAGAGGGAGCTTTACTCTGTATCTAACCCAGTTCTGACCCTGCCTTGGGAGGGGTTGATGGGGATACAGTAAAGGGAGCTTTACTGTGTCTCTAACCCCATCCTGTCCCAGCCCTGGGAGGGGTTGATAGGGACAGTGCGGGAGATTGTTATTTTGGAACATAGGAACAGGAGGAGGCCATTCAGCCCCTCGAACCTGTTCCATCATTCAATGGGATCATGACTGATCTATGGCCTAACTCCACATTCCTTCCTTTGGCCCATATCCCTCAATATCTTCACTCAACAAAAATGTATCTCTCTCCGATATAACCTGAACGACTGAGCCAGCATCCACTGTTGTTTGTGGAAGAGAGTCCCAAACCTCTCCCACCCTTTGTGTGTCAAAGTGCTTCCTGCCATCTCTCCTTAACGCTCTGGGCCCTCATTCTCAGACTCTGCTCCCTCTCGGTCTAGAATCTCCAACCTGTGGGAAATGTTGATCTTGATCGATCCTGTCTCATCCTGTTTACACCTTGAAGGCTTTGATCAGATCACCCCTTAACTTTCTCAATTCTGGAGGAAAACGGCCTCATTTGTCGAGTGTCCCCTCAGAATGTAACCCCTGAGCTCCAGGATCATTCTTGTAAACCTCCTTTGTGCTCCCTCTCTGTACTCCAACCTGATACCCACACACTTGCTGACACTGAACTCCATCTAACACAGCTTTGCCCATTCACCCAGTCTATCAATCTCCCTTTGTAATGTTAAGGTACCATCTGCACTGTCTACAATGCTGCCTAACATTGTACCTCATCCCGTGCTGTCCCTATCCTGTGTGTGTTTGATAGGAACAGTGCAGAGGGACCTATACTCTGTATCTAATCCTATGCTGCACATGTGCTGGGAGTATTTGATGCAGACAGTGTGGAGGGAGATTTACTCTGTATCTAGCCCCATGTTGTCCCTATCCTGGGAATGAAGACACCATTGTCTCAGGGACAGGAGACAGGATAGAGGGGAATGAGGGTGTCAGACTGGATGGAGCTACAGGCACATACAAGTTGGGAACTGTTTTCAGTAAAAGGCAATCGATCCCAGGTCACTGCAGAGTGTAATAATCTGATGCCTTTCCATCACTATCCTCCTCCAATTCCTGGTGAGATCTGCTCCCACACCATGTTCCACCCTAACTGCTGACTGTGTTAGATACATTCATACATTGGGAATGGGCGGGGTGCTTTTAAACCTGGGATCTTGCTGTGTAACTTGCCTTCAAAATGCTCTCACTCTCCCTTTCAAGTAATCTGTTCTCTCTTTTATCCGGATGAACGTTTGTTGGGAAAGCTGCAACGTCAAGATCCAAAATGTTCAGGAAACCCTTGGCCAAGCTCCAGAGCGGGATGTGGTTCTGAGGCCTGAGGCCTGGTCGACAGGAGGGAGGCGGGGCCAGGAAAAAGACGGATCGGCGATAAAACAGAATGGAAAGGGAGGTGGAACAACAGAGATAGGGATCGACAGAAGGAGAGGGAGGAAGGGGGAAGGTGGCAGTGGGTAGGGAGGTAGATGGAGTGGGGAGGGAGGTTGAGGGAATGGGAGGATGAGGAAGGAGAGTGAGGGAGAGGGAAGACCAAGGGGGGAGGGAGGGAGGACGAACTGGGGAGGGAGGACGAAGGAGGACAAAGGGGGAGAGAGGATGGGGTGGAAGGGTGAATGGGAAGGGGGAATGAATGGGGAGGGAGGATGATGGAGTGGGAGGGTTTGGGGAGGGAGGATGGGGTGGGATGCTGAAGGAGGGGGGACAGATGGAAGGAGAGGATGGGGTGGGAGGGCGATGGGGTTGGAGGGGTTGGGGAGCGAGGATGGGGTGGGAGGGGAATTGAAGGCTGAGGGAGGATGAAGGGGTGGAACAGGCCAGGGAGGGGGGAAATGTGGGCGAAGGAGGTGAGGACATGTAGAGGGTCCCACTTGGTTGGTCAATGGGAGTAATGAATCCAATTGGTGAGAGGGAGCAGTAGGAGGGAGTCGGGGGATGGGGAGGGAGGTTATTTGAAATTGGAGAACTCAGTGTTGAGTCCTCCGAGCTGTAGGCTGCCCAGGCAGAGGATGAGATGTTGTTCCTCCAATTTGTGGTGTGGTTCGTTGTGGCAATGCAGGAGGTCAAGGATGGTCATGTTGGAAAGGGAGTGGTTGGGGGGGAATTGAACTGGGCGGTGACTGGGAGGTCCGGTCAGTCCCTGTGGGCCCGGCTGTGATGCTCGGAGAGCCGTTCCCTAAGTTTCCGTTGGGTCTCCCTGATGTAGAGAAGCCCACACCGGGAGCACCTGATACTGGAAACACGGTTGGAGGAGAGGCAGATGAACCTCTGTCTCCCCTGGAAGGAGGGTTTGGGGGCCCTGGGTGGAGGTGAGGGGGAGGGGGTGGGGGTGTAAAAGCAGGTTTTGCATCTTTTCCGGTGGCAGGGGAAGGTACCTGGGGGTTTGGGGGGTGAGGGTGGTACATACCCAAGGAGTGTCAAAGGGAACGGTCCTTGTGGAAAGCAGAGAGGGCTGGGGGGAGGGGAAGGGTGATCTTGGTGGGAAAGCAAGTTCCTGATCCCAAAAAAAATGGTCCCATTGATTCCGATCTCTGGTCCTGGATTATCCCACTGACCGGGGCGGGGGGTGACCATGGGACTGTTGTGACATTGGGACAGGGGCTTGGGAGATGCTCACTGCAGAATCCCCCCCATTCGCCTGGTTCTGGTTGTTATCTCAGTGTTCCGGTTATTCCGGTTATATTCAGGGAGAACCCTCAGGATTCATCGGGACAGATGGGGCCAGACGGGGCCGGCAGGGACTGATTGGGGACCGATGGGGACACGGGGGAATGATTGGGGACAGTGGGGGACGGTCGGGGACTGGCGGGGGACAGGTAGGGACTGATTGGGGACAGATGCAGAGATGGCCCCCACCCTCCTTCACCCCCTTTCCTTCCCCCTCCTTCACACACTTCCTTCCAACCAATCTCCTCCCCTCTCCACTTCCTCCTCTCCTTCCTCCCTCTCCTGCCCATCTCCTTCAAGTCCTTTCTCCACCAATCCCCTTCCCCCTCCTTCCTCCCCTTTCTCCTTTCCTCCCCTCTCCACCTCCCCCTCCTTCCTCCCCATTTCCCCCTTCCCCTTTATCTCCACCTCACCCCTCCTTCCTTCCCCCCATTTCCCCCTTTCCCTTTATCTCCACCTCTCCTTCCCCCCTCCTCACCCTTCCCTATCCTCCTCCTCCCCCTGCCCCCTCTCCTTTCCCCCTCCTCTCGTTCCCCATCTCCTCCCCATACCAACCCCCTCCTCCCCTTCTCCTCCACCTTCTCGTCCCCGTGTCCTCGCCCCACCTCTCCTTCACCCCACCTTTCCTTCACCTTTCCTTCCCCCCGTCCTTTGCCCCTTCTCCTTGTCCCTCCTGTCCTTCACCCTCCTCTCCTTCCCCACTTCCTTCAGCCTCCTCTCCTTTCTCACCTCCTTCCCCACCTCCTTCACCCTCCTCTTCTTCCCCACCTCCTTCAGTCTCCTCTCCTTCCCTCTCCTCCCTCCTCCTTCTTCCTCGCACTCCTCACCAACCCCTCCCCTCCATCACCCCCTCCTTCACACTCTCTCCCCTTCTTCCACTCCCCTTCTCTTCCTCCTCCCCTCCCACCTTCGCCCTCTCTCCTTCCCCCTCCTGTCCTCCGTTCTCCATTTCTCCCTCCTTCCTTCCCATCCTTCGCCCACTCACCCCCTCCCTCCTCTTCCCTTCCCCACTCTTCCTCCTCTCCTTCTCCCCACTATTCTCCTTCCCCCCTCCTTTTTCATCCTCTCCTTTCCCCCCATCCTTCCAACCCTCTCTTTCTCACCCTCTACTTCACCCTTCCCCCTTCCCCCACTCCTTCCCACCCACCCCCTTCTCCTTTCCCCTCTCCTCCCCTCCTACTCTCTCTCTGTCTCTGTCTCTGTGCCTCTCCCCTCCATCCCCTTACATTCTTCCTTCTCCTACCTTCCAATTGCCTCCCCCTCTACTCTTCCCCATCCCCCTTCATCCCCTTCCCACCCTCTCCTTCTCCTCTCTCCTTCCCTCCTTCCATCCCTGTTCTCCTTCCCTATCTCCTTCCCCTCTCCATTCGCCCCTCCTTCCCATCTCCTTCCCCCTCCACACCTTCCCCCTTTCTTTCCCCCCTCTCTTACCCTTCCCTCCCTCACACCCCTCCTTCCCTCCCTTTTCCCTTCCCCCTTCCCTTCACCCTCTACTTCCCCTCCTTCTCCCCTCTCTTTACCCCCTCTTCCACCCCCTCTCCTTTCCCCTTCTTCCCCCACGTTCCCCCATTCCTATGCCCGCCTCCTCCCCCTCTCCACCCCTCTCTACCTTCTACTTCCCCCCTCTCCTCCACCCTCTCCACGCCTCTTCTGCTTTCCCCTCTTCTCCCCCTCCTTCCCCATCTACTCTTGCCACTCTCTGCCTCTCCCCTCCAATATTACTTTCTCTCTTCTCCTACCCTACCAATCACCTTCTCCCCTCTACTCCGCCCCGTCCTCACCATCTCCTTCCCCCTCTCCTCCCCCTCCCCTCCTTCCCGTCTCTCATTCCCCCTTCACACTTCTTTTCCTTTCCCCTCTCCTTCCCCACTCACTCTCTCTCTCTGCCTCTCCCCTCCATCCCCCTTACTTTCACCCTCTCCTTCCCTACCAATCAGCTTCCCCTCTACTCCACTCCCACCCTCTCCTCCCACCCGCTATCTCCCTCTCCTTTCCCCTCCCCATCTCCTTCCATCCCTCCACGCTGCCTCCTCACCCCTCTCCTTCGCCCCTTTCCCCATCTCCTTCCCCCTCCCCATTAACCCCTCTCCATCCCACCCTCTTCCGCCCCCGTCCTTTCCCCCTCTCTCTCCTTCTCCTCCAATCCCTCCCCCATTCCCTTGCATTCCATCCCCCGCCTTCAACTCTCCTTCCCTCCGTCTACTTTCCCCCATCAATCCCTTCCCCCATGCCTCCCCTCCCCTCTCCTTTGCCTTTCAAATAATGCTGTCTCTTTCCTTCAAACGGATCTTGCTGGCCACTTGAAGATTCAAAGAACGAAACTTTGGGATCAGGAGACCTCTGAGCAAAAGCTTTCTCCAGAGAGGACACGGTCCTGAGGCCTGGTCGACAGGCTGCACCCCATGGAGGGGCCCATGTGAGTTGTGTGTTTATTTACCCCGAGGTTTAATCTCCTCTGGGTGGGGGGGAATCGTGGGTTTTAGGTGCCTCTGGTTAACTGGCTCCTGTCGGATTGGGGCCCTGCCATTTTTAAAACAGATTTGAAGCCTGGGGTTAAAATAACCGAGGCATGGGATTTGACACAAATACATCAATCCCCAGTGAGTGTCTGACAGACAGGACTCCCCAAGGTGGGAATTAAAAGCTTAAATGAGAAACTCGATCTAAAGACTTGTTCTAATATCAGAGTAATGCTACTTGTGGGATCTTGCTGTGTCTCAAATTACCTGCAGAGTGGCCTACATTACAATGGTCTCTCCCCCCGAGGAGGGGATTTGATTTGGGAGCTGAAACTCAGATGATGAAGAGACAGAGAGAATCCAATCAATCTGCTGTGAGGAACCATCAGACAAGTGCTGGAACCAGAGAGAGAGAATAATCATTTACATACACACAGACAGACAGACAGACAGACAGACACACACACACACACAGAGGCTCACACAGGCTCACAGGCACACGCGGGCTCACACACACAGGCACATAAAAGAATTGTGGGGTTCAGGCTGCTTCTGTGATTTTTACCATAAAGGGCGAGCTCTCGGCTCGGGGAGGAGGGGGGGTGGAGGGGAAGACAAAGAGACAAAGGTTGGAGAGAGAGTTACTGCACAGTCTGATCCCACAGATGATACTGCCTCCGTTACTCACTGCAGCTCCCATCTTCATTCCCATGTTCCCTCTCTCTCTTCCCTACATCTTTCCTTCAATTCCCCATCTCTCCCAATCCTTCCCATCTCCATCCTGTTCCCATTTCCCTGGAGATTCCCTTCCTTCAACTCTCTGCCTCCTCACTCATTTTCCTGGAATTATTTAATCATTCAGTCTTTCCCAATCTCTCTATGGGTCTCCCTCTCGCTCTCCCTGGGCTTTTTCTCTCACCCTCCGTATGTCCTTTTCTCTCTCTCTCTCTCTCTCTGTCTTTCTGTCACCCCCCCACCAGGTATTTATATATTCTCCTTTCTGACTTTTTGTCTTGTCTTGTTCTCTCGCTGGGTTTTATTCTCGCCACCATCCCCTCTTCACCACAAACTGTCCCTCACTTTCTCTGCCCCCTCCCCCCGTTCCCCACTCCCTCCCTGTCCACCTGTCACAGAGGGTGACTTGGACTCCATGCCATGTGGGGGGAGGGAAGGCGATTGTGTGTGTGGGGGGGGTGGGGGCGATGGGGGGAGGGCGATGGGGGGGAAGGGCGATTGGGGGAAGGGCAATGGGGGTTGGGAAGGCGATGGGAAGGAGGGTGACGGGGGTGGGGGGAGGAGGGTGACGGGGGGGTGGGGGAGGAGGGTGACAGGGTGCAGAAGGGTGACGGATTGGGTGAGAAGGGTGATGGGTTGGGGGGGAGGGGGGACAAGGGTAACGGGGTTGGGGGAGAAGGGTGACGGGGTTGGGTGGGGAAAAGGGAGACGGGTTGGGGGGAGAAGGGTGACGGGTTGGGGGGGAGAAGGGTGACGGGTTGGGGGGGAGAAGGGTGACGGGGTTGGGGGGAGAAGGGTGATGGGGTTGGGGGGAGAAGGGTGACGGGGTTGGGGGAGAAGGGTGATGGGGTTGGGTGGGGAAAAGGGAGACGGGTTGGGGGGAGAAGGGTGACGGGTTGGGGGGAGAAGGGTGACGGGTTGGGGGGGAGAAGGGTGACGGGTTGGGGGGGAGAAGGGTGACGGGGTTGGGGGGAGAAGGGTGACGGGGTTGGGGGAGAAGGGTGATGGGGTTGGAGGGGGAGAAGGGTGACGGGGTTGGGGGGGAGAAGGGTGACGGGGTTTGGGGGGAGAAGGGTGACAGGGTTGGGGGGTGGAGAAGGGTGACGGAGTTGGGGGGAGAAGGGTGACGGGGTTGGGGGTGAGAAGGGAGAAGGGTGACAGGGTTGTGGGGGAGAAGGGTGACGGGATGGGGGGAGAAGGGAGAAGGGTGACGGGTCTGGGGGGGGAAGGGTGACGGGTCTGGGGGGGGAAGGGCGACGGCAGGGGAAGTCGACGGGAGCGGGAAGGCGATAAGGGGGTAAGCACGGGTGTGTACGAGCAGGAAAGGGAATTGTGTGTAAGAGGGAGCATGAAGAATGAAAGCAAAAAGGAACATAGCAGGGTCTGTGTGATATTTGTGAGGGAGGCCACACATACGAGTGGAATAAATTACCAGCACATACCTCAGGGACCTGCAGTGATGGAACTCTCATTTGACCATAACTGGAAGAAATAACAATAAACTGTCACAGAGAGTTAAAATACTCATTATTTAAGGTAGCGCAGATTAGACATTGGCAAAGAGATTGTCATGGAGGACAGGGATTCAGATCCACAGTGAAGGGATCACACCAGGACCTAACCAATGAACCACAGCAAAACAAGTTAACTACTGAATTATAGATGAATGCTGAAATTAATTCACCTCTGAATCAGTGTCATTGTACTTCAATGTAAACTCTCTGGGCAGGAGCTTGTAGCTGAGAAGTTAGCACAGAACTGGCATCAGAGAAACACTTCAGTTTCCATTCCTTCCACTACTCTGTAAAATGAGATGACAAAAGAAACATGTTGAAAGACATTCAAAATAAACAAATGTATCTCTCAGCTTGAGTGTTAAACATCCACCTGTTAAAGGAGTTTCCAAAATCTACCACCATCAGTTGAGGACGGGAATTTACCAAATGATTTGAGAGATCTAATATTTTAATGACAAGATTATGTTGTCGAGATGATTTGAGAGATTTGATAGATGCATCCAATTTTAAGATGTTTTTCTAGCATTTTGTTCTTCCAAAGATTATTTGGATAGCAAAAGATTGGAATTCAGGAAAGAGAAAATTATTAATGTACAGATTCAATCTTCTGTGTTAATCTCCTCAATGGCAGAGTATCTACCCAGCATTCCCTGTGGTGATGAATACCCTCTATAATCACTGCAGGCGAGGGCGGGGCAGCCGCAGTACCGGGTTTGTCTCCGTGGGAAATGGGAAGAGACGCGCTTTTCCATACGGTAAGGCTGCAGGAGCTGGACAGAGGGATCCAGACCGAGAATAAATCCTTCCAGCGAGAAGCGAGCACCTTGAAAAATAACTTGTGGGTGAAAGGTTTGCAATTCCGAAGTGAACAGCCGCCATCTTGGGCCGGAATGTGAACGCACGCGCATAGGGATACATGACGTCACTAGGCGGGGCCTGAGGGTGTTTCATGCAGATGCTGAAAACCTGAGACTGGAATCATAGAGATGTACAGCAGGAAACAGAGCCTTCGGTTCAACCCGTCCATACCGACCAGATATCTCAACCCAATCTAGTTCCGCCCGCCAGCGCCCGGCTCACATCCCTCCAAACCCTTCCTATTCATATACCCATCCAAATGCCTCTTAAATGTTGTAATTGTACCAGCCTCCACCACTTCCTCTAGCAGTTCATTCCATACAGATACCACCCTCTGCGTGAAAAGGTTGTCCCTTAGGTCTCTTTTATGTCTTTCCCCTCTCACCCTAAACCTATGCCCTCTCGTTCAGGACTCCCCGACCCCAGGGAAAAGACTTTGTCTATTTATCCTATCCATGCCCCTCATAATTTTGTAAACATCTATAGGGTAACCCCTCAGCCTCCGATGCTCCAGGGAAAACATCCCCAGCCTGTTCAGCCTCTCCCTGTAGCTCAAATCCTCCAACTCTGGCAACATCCTTCCGATAGGAAGGAGACCAGAATTGGTCCGAATTTTTTCTGAACCCTTTCAAGTTTCGCAACATCTTTCCGATAGGAAGGAGACCAGAATTGTATGCAATATTCCAACAGTGGTCTAACCAATGTCCTGCACAGCCGCAACATGACCTCCCAACTCCTGTACTCAATACTCTGACCGATAAAAGAAGCATACGAAATGCTTTCTTAACTATCCTATCTACCTGCAACTCCATTTTGAAGGAGCTATGAACCTGCACTCTTTGTTCAACAACGCTCCCTCAGACCTCACCATTAAGTGTATAAGTCCTGCTAAGATTTGCTTTCCCAAAATCCAGCACCTCGCATTTATCTGAATTAAACTCCATCTGCCACTTCTCAGCCCATTGGCCCATCTGGTCAAGATCCCGTTGCAATCTGAGGTAACCCTCTTCGCTGTCCACTACATCTCCAATTTTGGTGTCATCTGCAAACTTACTAACTGTACCTCTTATGCTCTCATCCAAATCAAATCAGGAAGTGCTTGAGGAAGTCAGCAGGTCTGGCAGGAGATTTGGACAGAGAAACAGAGCGAACCATTCCATTCCTGTGTGCATCTTCTTCAGAACCCATTGCCCGGGCGGTGCAGTGTCCTGGGCGTTAGCTTTATTTCACACAAACGTCTTCATCATCGGGAGAGAATGTTGCCTGCTCTGTTTGGGAAGTAATAAACTTCACAGTTCAGCCTAATGTCAACCATTGAGAGAGAGAGAGAGAGAGAGCAATCATCTGCTCTGCGTGTGAGAGGGATTTATTAAAACAACAAAGCTTTAAATACACTAGCGTGGCCATACTAGAAAGAGAGGGAGAGAGAGACTGTACGGTAATCCAAAATGGAGAATGGGAAAAATTGCTGGCTGTAAGAGCTGCTCCTGTTTTTGAGGTATTTTAGGAGTTGGAGGTAATTTCCTCGAATCCCAGGAGCAGCAATTACTGTTTTATATGCTGTTACGTTGTTTTGGAACTTTGGGGGAAAAGAGTCAAAACAACAGCAGTTTTAAAAGGGAGAAGAGCAGACAAAGGAAACACATGGTGTGGACAGTGCAGGAGACACAGAGAGAGAGAGAGAACCTGCACAGTTGCTGCCTTTGCTGTTTGAATTTCTGTATCGCTGGACATTGGAGTGCATCTGGGAAAATTAACAAACAGTGAAATTCACAACTAATCTTGGAGGAACTGTTGGGCAAAGTTCACAGCACAGAATCAGATAAGTTAATTGTAGTTTTAAGTCTGTCCAAGAGAAAGGCTGCAGGAGTGGGTACAGTGGATTCTTTCTTGATTATATGTTTTTGGAGATAAGTCTTTTGATTAAGCTTAAAATATAAGCCATAGCTATTAATTTAACCTGGGGCAGTGTTTGTAGAGGAATAAGACGGTGTTATTTTCTGGGTCTGTAGATTGTGAAGGAGCAAAAATGGCCTTTGCAGTGATATATACTTCTTGTCAGATGTGGGAGTTTAAAGAGAGTTTAAGGCTTACTGAGGATTATATCCGCCATAAATGCTGTTGGATGCGAATCTTATCAGATTGAGTGGAATGGTTGGAGAGACAGAAAGAAGAATTGAGGAATTTGCAACAGCAACAGTATGTGATGGATGGCAGATATAGGAAGGGGGGTGGGGGGGGGCAAGTGTCAGATACAATCACATAGATGGGTTAACTCCAGGAAGGGTTAGAGAGGTAGGCAGCTAGTACAGGAGTCTTTTGTGGATATACCCATTTCAAACAGGTATGCTGTTTTGGAAAATGTCAGGTGAGATGGATTCTCAGGGGAACGTAGCACAAACAGCCAAGTTTCTGGTGTTGAGACTGGCTCTAATGCAATGAGGGGTACGTCGGCTTCTAAGAGATCAATTGTGTTCGAGATTCTGTAGTCAGAGATAGAGACAGACATTTCTGTGGTCTGCAGAGAAAAAGCAGAATGGTGTGTTGTTTCCCTGGTGCCAGTTTAAAGGGTGGGTGCAGAATGTTCTCACGGGGGAGAGGGGCCAGCAGGAGTTCATTGTCCACATTGGAACCAATGACATTGGAAGGGAAAAGGTTGAGATACTCAAGGGAGATTACAGAGAGTTAGGCAGAATTTTAAAAAGGAGGTCCTCAAGGGTAGTAATATCTGGATTACTCCCAGTGATACGAGCTAGTGAGGGCAGGAATAGGAGGATAGAGCAAATGAATGCATGGCTGAGGAGCTGGTGTATGGGAGAAGGAATCACATTTTTGGATCATTGGAATCTCTTTTGGGATGGAAGTGACCTATACAAGTAGGACAGATTGTACCTAAATTGGAAGGGGAAATATACTGGCAGGGAAATTTGCTAGACCTGCTTGGGAGGATTTAAATTAGTAAGGTTGGGGGTGGGGGAGGACCCAGGGAGATAGTGAGGAAAGAGATCGATCTGAGATGGGTACAGCTGAGAACAGAAGTGAGTCAAACAGGGCAGGCAGGGACAATGTAGGACTAATAAATTGAACTGCATTTATTTCAATGCAAGTGGATTAACAGGGAAGGCAGATGAACTCAGGGCATGGTTAGGAACATAGGACTGGGATATCATAGCAATTACGGAAACATGTCTCAGGGATGGGCAGGACTGGCAGATTAATGTTCCAGGATACAAATGCTACAGGAAGGATAGAAAGGGAGGCAAGAGAGGAGGGACAGTGGCATTTTTGATAAGGGATAGCATTTCAGCTGTGCTGAGGGAGGATATTCCTGGAAATACGTCCAGGGAAATTATTTGGGTGGAACTGAGAAATAAGAAAGGATGATCACCTTTTTATGATTGCATTATAGACCCCCCCCCCCAATAGTCAGAGGGAAATTGAGAAACAAACTTGTAAGGAGATCTCAGCTATCTGTAAGAATAATAGGGTAGTTATTGTAGGAGATTTTAACTTTCCAATCATCGACTGGGACTGCCATAGTGTTAAAGGTTTAGATGGAGAGGAATTTCTTAAGTGTGTATGAGACAATTTTCTGATTCAGTATGTGGATGTACGTACTAGAGAAGGTGCAAAACTTGACCTACACTTGGGAAATAAGGCAGGGCAGTTGACTGAGGTGTCAGTGTGGGGACACTTTGGGGCCAGCGACCATAATTCTATTTGTTTTAAAATAGTGATGGAAAAAGATAGACCAGATCTAAAAGTCGAAGTTCTAAATTGGAGAAAGGTCAATTTTGACGGTATTAGACAAGTACGTTCGAAAGCTGATTGGAGGCAGGTGTTCGCAGGTAAAGGGATGGTTGGAAAATGGAAGCCTTCAGAAGTGAGATAGCAAGAATCCAGAGAAAATATATTCTTGTCAGGGTGAAAGGGAAGGCTGGTAGGTATAGTGAATGCTGGATGACTAAAGAAATTGAGGGTTTGGTTAAGAAAAGGAAGGAAGCATATGTCAGATATAGACAGCGTAGGTCGAGTGAATCCTTAAAAGAGTATAAAGAAAGTAGGAGTACACTTAAGAGGAAAATTAGGAGGGCAAAACAGGGACATGAGATAGCTTTGGCAAATAGAATTAAGGAGAATCCAAAGGGTTTTTACAAATATATTAAGGACAAAAGGGTAACGAGGGAGAGAATAGAGGCCCTCAAAGAACAGCAAGGCGGCCTTTGTGTGGAGCCACAGAAAATGGGGGAGATACTAAATGAATATTTTGCATCAGTATTTACTGTGGAAAAGGATATGGAAGATATAGACTGTAGGGAAATAGATGGTGACATGTTGAAAAATGTCCAGATTACAGAGGAGGAAGTACTGGATGCCTTGAAATGGTTAAAGGTGGATAAATCCCCAGGATCTGATCAGGTGTACCCGAGAACTCTGTGGGAAGCTAGAGAAGTGATTGCTAAGCCTCTTACTGAGATATTTGCATCATCGATAGTCACAGGTGAGGTGCCAGAAGACTTGTGGTTGTCAAATGTCGTGCCACTGTTTAAGAAGAGCGTTAAAGACAAGCCAGGGAGTTACAGACCGGTGAGCCTGACCTCGGTGGTGGGCAAGTTGTTGGAGGGAACCCTGAGGGGCAGGATGTACATGTACTTGGAAAGGCAAGGACTGATTATGGATAGTCAACATGGCTTTGTGCTTGGGAAGTCATGTCTGACAAACTTGATTGAGTTTTTTGAAGAAGTAACAAAGAAGATTGATGAGGGCAGAGCAGTAGATGTGATCTATATGGACTTCAGTAAGGCGTTCGACAAGGTTCCCTATGGGCGACTGATTAGCAAGGTTAGATCTCATGGAATATAGGGAGAACTAACCATTTGGATACAGAACTGGCTCAAAGGTAGAAGACAGAGGGTGATGGTGCAGGGCTGTTTTTCAGACTGGAGGCCTGTGACCAGTGGAGTGCCACAGGATCGCTGCTGGGTCCTCTACTTTGTGTTATTTACATAAATAATTTGGATGCAAGCATAAGAGGTACAGTTAGTAAGCTTGCAGATGACACCAAAATTGGAGGTGCAGTGGACAGCAAACAGGTATACTTCAGATTACAATAGGATCTGGACCAGATTGGCCAAAGGGCTGAGAAGTGGCAGATGGAGTTTAATTCAGATAAATGTGAGGTGCTGGATTTTTAGAAAGCAAATCTTAGCAGGACTTATACACTTAATGGTAAGGTCCTAGGGAGTGTTGCTGAACAAAGAGACCTTGGAGTGCAGGTTCATAGCTCCTTGAAAGTTGAGTAGCAGGTAGATAGTATAGTGAAGAAGACGTTTGGTATGCTTTCCTTTATTGGTCAGAGTATTGAGTACAGGAGTTGGGAGATCAATGTTGTGGCTATACAGGAAATTGATTAGGCCACTGTTGGAATATAGCTTGCAATTTTGGTCTCCTTCCTATAAGAAAGATGTTGTGAAACTTGAAAGGGTTCAGAAAAGATTTACAAAGATTTTGCCAGGGTTGGAGGATCTCAGCTACAGGGAGAGGCTGAACAGGCTGGGGCTTTTTTCTCTGAAGCATCGGAGGCTGAGGGGTGACCCTATAGATGTTTACAAAATTATGAGGGGCATGGATAGGATAAATAGACAAAGTCTTTTCCCTGGATATGGGGAGTCCAGAACGAGAGGGCATAGGTTTAGGGTGAGAGGGGAAAGATATAAAAGAGATATAAGGGGCAACGTTTTCACGCAGAGGGTGGTACGAGCATGGGATGAGCTGCCAGAGGATGTGGTGGAGGCTGGTACAATTGCAACATTTAAGAGGCATTTGGATGGGTATATGAATAGGAAGTGTACGGAGGGTTATGGGCCGGGTGCTGGCAGGTGGGACTAGATTGGGTTGGGATATCTAGTTGGCATGGACGGGTGGAACTGAAGGCTGTGTTTCCAAGCTGTACATCTCTAAGATTCTATGAATCTCTGCCTGCACTGAGCATAGGAAGTGATTCACTTAGTCATCTGTACTCAGTGAGCACCAACACATTCACACCTTTTACCTGCTCCTGGTGTGGGAAGGGGTTCACTCGGTTCTCCAATCTCAGCAGTTATCATTTTGTTTACATCAATGAGAAAACATGTAGATGCTCTGACTGTGAGAAGAGCTTGATGAGTAGCAATGATTTGATGAAACTCCAACAAACACATTGTGGGGAGAGGCCGTTCACCTGCACTATATAACGCATTTGACTCAATTATTCATCCCAACATGTACACTCCAGTTAGGGGAGTCAGTTCGGCTGTATTGTTGGTTTACAGAGCAGTGTGATGCAAACAACATGGGTTCAATTCCCATTACCAGTTTGAGATTATCATGAAGGACTCTCGTTCTCAAATTCTTCCTTTGCCTGAGGTCTGGGCCCTCTGGTCAAATCATCATGAGTCGCTTCTCTCTGTAATGTTCTTGGGTCTTTTATTCATTGCTAAGGCTTGATTTGTATTTATAAATGTATTTTCACACATTCAGGGTTTCTGAATGTGATTCATAGCAACTGAAGTCCTTGTGAGGTACAGTCACTGTTGTAAGAGATATAGCAGCTGTACATCTCTGCGGTTCTATTTAGGGCTCTGCTTCCCTGCACCAATTCTCCCATTCACCAATCCTACACAAATCCGGGAACTGCATCAAATCTGCCATTGAGTGTTATCCTGCCCCAGGTCTCCCACTTAGACCTTAATGGCACCTGCACGAATTCTCCAATTATTGTTGCCCTGCATCAATTCCTTCCATTTAGTTGTTCCCTGATACACATCTTCCACATACGGATGCCCTGCTGTGTTTTTTTTCATTTAGTGATGCACTGAACTGAATCTCCAATTTACCACTGCTCGCAACATTTCTTCTTTTTATTGATTCCCTGGCCCCTATTCCCCACTTTAGACATGCTCTGTTCCAATTTTTCAATATACTGGCACTCCCACCAATTTTCCATTTATTATTTTCACCAAATCTCCCATTTACTCATATTCCTGAACTAATTCTTCCATTCACTGATGCCCAAGCCCGATTCTACCATTTAAGGGTGCCCTACTCTAATTCTCCCATTTACTGTTGCCATTCACCAATTCTCTAATTTAGCTCCACTTTACACCAGCTCTCTCATTTACTGATGGCCCGCAATGATTCCCCAATTCAGTGTTGCTTAGCATCATTTTCCCCAATTACTGAAGCCCTGAACAAGTTGTCCATTCAGTTTTGCCTCACATCAATCCTCATACTGACTGATACCTTCGCCCAATTTAGGGGTGCCCTATTCTTATTCCCACATCAAGTATTGTCCTGTCCCAATTCTCCCATTTAGTGCTACACTGAAACTCTCTCATTTGGTGCTAACTGCACTAATTTGCCATTATCAGATGCCCTGTTCCAAATTCTCTTATTTCGATAAGCCCTTGCCCAATTCTTCCATTTAATAGTTCCTTGGAATGTTTCTCCAATTTCGTGGAGCGCTGCTAGAATTCTAAAATTGAGTCATAGACAAGTTGGACTGAAGTGTCTGTTTCCATGGCGTACATCTCTATAATTGTATGACTATTTATGGCTCCGCTGCTCTGCACCATTTCTCCCATTTACCAATCCTGCACAAATCCTGAAACTGCACCAACCCTCCCATTAAGTATTACCCTGCCCAATGTAAGGGCACTTGCAAGAATTCTCTAATTATTGATGACTTGCATCAATTCCTTCCATCTAATTGTTCCCTGAAACATTTCTTCCACATATGGGTGACCTGCTGAATTGTTTTCATTTAGTTTTGAACTGAACTGAATCTCAAATTCACCGGTGTTTGCAATACTTGTTTTTATTGATTCCCTGGCCCCTATTCCCCAAGTTAGACATGCTCTGCTCCAATGTTCTAATATATTGACACACACACCAGTTTTCCAATGCAATGGCTCTGTGCACCGAATCTTCCATTTATTGATTCCCACGAAATATCCCATTTACTTATACCCCTGTACTAATTCTTCCATTTACTGATGCCTTAGCAGATTCTACCATTTGAGGGTGCACTACTCTAATTCTCCCATTTCCAGGTGCCATGCACCCATTCTCTAATTTAGCTCCCTGCGCACCAGTTCTTCCATTCCGTATTTCCCTGCAACAATTCTCTCATTTAGTAGTCCACTGCCAGAATTTGCGATCCCTACATCAAATCTCCAAATTACCAATCCTAAACATATCTTCCATTTAGTGGTGAACTGCACCAGCTCCCCCATTTCGTGGTGCACTGTATTGAATCTGGACCACTAATCCTTTCCAACATTTGTCCTATTTACTGATTCATTGCCCACGTTCTCCCATTTGCTCCAATTCTTGAAGTTATCAGCACCCTTTACTGACACCCCACAACAGTGTTGCTTCACACGATTGCCCCCAATCACTTAAGTCCTGAACAAGTTCTCCACTCAGTGCTGCCTTACACCAATCCTCATACTTGATGCCTTCGCCCAATTTAGGGGTGCCCTACTCTAAACCTCTGAAAAGGTAATGCCCTACCACAATTTTCCCATTTCGTGCAACATAACGTAAAACAATCATTTAGTGCAGAACTGCACCGATTCACCCATTATCTGATGCCCTGTTGCAAATTCTCACATTTCAATCAGCCCTTTCACAATTTTTCCATTTAGTAGTTTCTTGCAATGATTCTCAAATATACTGGAGAGCTGTTAGAATTCTTAAGTTTAGGCATGGACAAGTTGGACTGAATGGTCTGTTTCCATGTTGTACATCTCTAAGGCTCAAATTAGTGCTCCGCTTTCCTGCACCAGTTCTCCCATTTACCAATCCTGCAATAAGTCGAGAATTTCACTAACTCACCCATTGAGGTAATCCTGCCCCAGTCCTCCCACTAAGAATTTAATGACACCTTCCTGAATTCTCCAATTAATGTTGCTCTGCATCAATTCCTTTCATTAATTGTTCCCTGATAAACATCTTCAACTACGGAAGCCCTGCTGATTTTATTTTTTCATTTAGTAATGCACTGAACTGAATTTCCAATTTACCAATGCTTGCAACATTTCTTCTTTTTATTGTTTCCCTGGCCCCTATTCCCAATCTGGACATGTTCTGCTCCAATTTTCCAATATATTGGCACACACTACAATTTTCTAATGGAACGGCACTGTGCACTAGATCTCCCATTTATTGTTTCCAACAGATCTCCCATTTACTCATATCCCTGTACTAATCCTTCTATTTACTGATGCCTAAGCTCGATTCTACCATTGATGGGTGCGCTCCTCGAATTCTCCCATTTCCTGTACCCATTTCGAATGCACCCATCCTGTAATTGAGCTCCACTGTGCACCAAGTTTTCCATTTAGTATTTTCTGCAACAATTTTCCCATTTTGTAGTCCGCTGCCAGAATTCTCTAATCTTGCGATTTATGCATCATATCTCCAAATGACCGATCTTCTGTTTCATGGTAAACTACACAAATAACCCCATTTCATAGGTGCACTGTATTGAATCTGGACCTCTAATCCTTTGCAACATTTGTCCTATTTAATGATTCACTGCCCGTGTTCTCCCATTTGCTCCAATTCTTGACGTTATCAGCATTTACTGTTACCCCACACCAATTCAGTGTTGCTTAGCACCATTTCCCCGAATTGCTGATGTCCTGAACAAGTTCTCCACTCAGTGTTGCCTTACAGCAATCCCCATACTGACTGATACCCTCGCCCAATTTAGGGGTGCCCTACTCTAAATCTCCCTAAATCTCCCTGACCTAATTCTCCCATTTAGTGCAGCACAGCATAACTCACCCATTTAGCTCTGAACTGCAATCATTCACCCATTATCTCGATGCCCTGTTGCAAATTCTCACATTTCGATAAGCCCTTTCCCAATTTTTCCATTTAGTCGTTTCTTCCAATGATTCTCCAATTTAGTGGAGAGCTGACAGCATTCTTAAATTTAGGCTTGGACAAGTTGGACTGAGGGGTCTGTTTCCGGGCTGGACATCTCGAAGGCTCCAATTAGTGCTCCGCTTCCCTGAACCAATTCTCCCATTTACCAATCCTGCACTAATTCGGGAATATCACCAACTCACCCATTGAGGTTATCCTGCCTCAGTCCTCCCACTTAGAATTTAATGGCACATGCATGAAGTCTCAAATTATTGTTGCCCTGCATCAATTCCTTCCATTTAGTTGTTCCTTGATACACATCTTCAACATACAAACGCCCTGCTGATTATGTTTGTAAATTAAGTGATGCACTGAACAGAATCTTCAATTGACCAATGATTGCAACATTTCTTTTTATTGATCCCCTGGCCCCTATTCCCCAATTTAGACACGCTCTGCTCCAATTTTCTAATATATCAACACTCACACCAGCTTTCCAATACAATTGCACTGTACACCGTATCTCCCATTTATTGATTCCCACCACATCTCGAATTTACTCATATCCCTGAACAAATTCTTCCATTCACTGATGCCCGAGCCCGATTCTACCATTTAAGGGTGCCCTACTCGAATTCTCTCATTTACTGGTGCCATGCACCCATTCTCTAATTGAGCTCCACTGTGCACCAGTTCTTCCATTCAGTATTTCCTGCAACAATTCTCCCATTTAATAGTCTGTTGCCAGAATTCTCTAATCTTGCGATCCCTGCATCAAATCTCCAAATTCCCAAAACTGCAAATATCCCCCTTTAGTGGTAAACTGCACCAACTCCTCTATTTCTGTATTGAATCTGGACCACTAATCCTTTGCATTATTTGTCCTATTTACTGATTCATTGCCCATGTTCTCCACTTTGCTCCAATTCTTGAAGTTAACAGCATTTACCGTTACCCCACAACTATTCAATGTTGCTTAGCACTATTTCCAATTATTCCTGACGTCCTGAATATGTTCTCCACTCAGTATTGCCTTACACTAATCCTCACATTGAGGGACGCCCTCACCCAATTTAGGAGTGCCCTAGTCTCATTCCCGCATCAAGTATTGTCCTGCTCTGAAAAGGTAATGTCCTACCCCAATTCTCCCATTTAGTGCAACACAGCATAACTCACCCATTTAGTGCTGAACTGCACTAATTCACCCTTTATCTGATGCCCTGTTGCAAATTCTCACGTTTCGATAAGGACTTTCCCAATTTTTCCATTCAGTAATTTATTGCAATGATTCTCCAATTTAGTGGAGCCCTGCCAGCATTCTTAAATATACACGTGGACAAGTTGGACTGAAGGGTCTGTTTCTGTGTTGTACATCTCTGAGGCTCTGTTTAGTGCTCTGCTTCCCTGCACCAATTCTTCCACTTATCAACCCTGCACTAATATGAGAATTTCACCAACTCATTCATTGACATTCTTCTGCCCCAGTCCTTCCACTCGGCACCGACATGAATTCTCCAATTATTGTTGCCCTGCATCAATTCCTTCCATTTAATTGTTCCCTGATACAAATCTTCCACGTACGGATGCCCTGCAGAATTTCTTTTTTCATTTAGTGATGCACTGAACTGAATCTCCAATTTAACGATGCGTGCACCATTTTTTATTATTGATTCCCTGGCCCCTATTCCCCAAATTAGACATGCTCTGATTCAATTTTACAATATATTGGCACTCCCACCAATGTTCTAATGGAACGGCACTGTGCAGCAGATATCCCATTTATTGTTTTCAACAAATCTCCCATTTACTCATGTCCCTGCACAAATTCTTCCATTTACTGATGCCCGAGCCCGATTCTACCATTTAAGGGTGCCCTACTCTAATTCTCCCATTTACTGTTGCCAAGCACCAATTCTCTAATTTAGCGCCACTATGCACCAGGACTCTCATTTACTGATGGCCCACACCAATTCTTCAATTCAGTATCTCTTAGCACCATTTCCCCCAATTACTGACGTCCTGAACAAGTTCTCCATTCAGTTTTGCCTTACACCAATCCTCATATTGACTGATGCCCTCGCCTAATATAGGGGTGCCCTACTCTCATTCCCGCATCAACTATTGTCCTGTCCCAATTTTCCCATTTAGTGCTACACTGCACCAATTCTCCCATTCACTGCTAAACTGAAACTCTCCCATTTGGTGCTAACTGCACCAATTTGCCATTATCAGATGCCCTGTTCCAAACTCTCTTGTTTTGATTAGCCCTTGCTCAATTCTTCCATTTAGTTGTTCCTTGGAATGATTCTCCAATGATTCTTCCACGTTCATTTAGTCATGCACTGAACAGAATCTCCAATTTACCAATGCTTGCAACATTTTTCTTTTTATTGATCCCCAGGCCCCTATTCCCCAATTTAGACATGCTCTGCTCCACTTTTCTAATATATTGACACTCACAACAGTTTTCCAATATAATTGCACTGTGCACCGAATCTCCCATTTATTGATTCCCACCAAACCGCCCTTTTACTCATATCCTTGTACTAATTCTTCCATTTACTGATGCCTGAGCCCGATTCTACCATTTAAGGTTGCGCTACTCTAATCCTCCCATTTCCTGGTGCCATGCACCCATCCTGTAGTTGAACTCCTCTGTGCACCAGGTCTTCCATTTAGTATTTCCTGCAACAATTCTCCCATTTAGTAGTCCGCTGCCAGAATTCTCTAATCTTGCGATTTATGCATCATATCTCCAAATGACCGATCCGAGATATATCTTCCATTTCGTGGTAAACTGCACCAATTCCCCCATTCTGTGGTGCACTGTATTGAATCTGGACCGCTAATCCTTTGCAACATTTGTCCTATTTATTGATTCACTGCCCGTGTTCTCCCATTTACTCCAATTCTCGACGTTATCAGCATTTACTGTTACCCCACACCAATTCAGCGTTGCTTAGCACCATTTCCCCGAATTGCTGATGTCCTGAACAAGTTCTCCACTCAGTGTTGCCTTACAGCAATCCTCATACTGACAGATGACCTCGCCCAATTTAGGGGTGCCCTACTCTAAATCTCCCAAAAGGTAATGTCCTGCACCAATTCTCCCATTTTGTGCAACACAGCATAACTCACCCAATTAGCTCTGAACTGTAATCATTCACCCATTATCTCGATGCCCTGTTGCAAATTCTCACATTTTGAGAAACCCTTTCCCAATTTTTCCATTTAGTCGTTTCTTCCAATGATTCTCCAATTTAGTGGAGAGCTGACAGCATTCTTAAATTTAGGCTTGGACAAGTTGGACTGAAGGGTCTGTTTCCGGGCTGGACATCTCTAAGGCTCCACTTAGTGCTCCGCTTCCCTGCACCAATTCTCCCATTTACCAATCCTGCACTAATTCGGGAATATCACCAACTCACCCATTGAGGTTATCCTGCCTCAGTCCACCCACTTAGAATTTAATGGCACCTGCATGAAGTCTCCAATTATTGTTGCCCTGCATCAATTCCTTCCATTTATTTGTTCCCTGATATACATCTTCAACGTACAGATGCCCTGCTGATTATGTTTGTTCATTAAGTGATGCACTGAACAGAATCTCCTATTTACCAATGATTGCAACATTTCTTTTTATTGATTCCCTGGCCCCTATTCCCCGAGTTAGACACTCTCCGCTCCAAATTTCTAATATATGAACACTCACACCAGCTTTCCAATACAATTGCACTGTACACTGAATCTCCCATTTACTGATTCCCACCACATCTCGAATTGACTCATACCCCTGAACTAATTCTTCCATTCACTGATGCCCGAGCCTGAGTCTACAATTTAAGAGTGCCCTACTCTAATTTGCTCATTTACTGGTGCCATGCACCCAGTCTCTAATTGAGCTCCACTGTGCACCAGTTCTTCCATTCAGTATTTCCTGCAACAATTCTCCCATTTAGGATTCTGTTGCCAGCATTCTCTAATCTTGCAATCCCTGCATCAAATCTCCAAATTTCCAAAACTGCAACTATCCCCCCTTTCGTGGTAAACTGCACCAACTCCTCTATTTCTTTATTGAATCTGGACCACTAATCCTTTGCAATATTTGTCCTATTTACTGATTCATTGCCCGTGTTCTCCACTTTGCTCCAATTCTTGAAGTTAACAGCACCCTGCACCAGGTCACTCATTTACTGATATCCCACACTAACTCTCCACTTCAGTGTTGCTTAGCACCATTTCCATTAATTGCTGATGTCCTCAATACGTTCTTCACTCAGTATTACCTTACAGCAATCCTCATACTGACAGATGCCCTCGCCCAATTTAGGGGTGCCCTACTCTAAGTCTCTCAAAAGGTAATGTCCTGCCCCAATTCTCTCATTTAGTTCAACACAGCATAACTCAAACATTTAGTGCTGAACTGCACTAATTCACCCATTATCTGATGCCCTGTTGCAAATTCCCACGTTCCGATAAGCCCTTTCCCAATTTTTCCATTTAGTAATTTATTGCAATGATTCTCCAATTTAGTGGAGCCCTGCCAGCATTCTTAAATATACACGTGGACAAGTTGGACTGAAGGGTCTGTTTCTGTGCTGTGCATCTCTAAGGCTCCAATTCTTCCACTTACCAACCCTGCACTAATTCAGGAATTTCACCAATTCGCTCATTGACATTATTCTGCCTCAGTCCTTCCACTTGGCACTGACATGAATTCTCCAATTATTGTTGCCCTGCATCAATTCCTTCCATTTAATTGTTCACTGATACAAATCTTCCACGTACCGATGCCCTGCAGAATTTCTTTTTTCATTTAGTGATGCACTGAACTGAATCTCCAATTTAACGATGCGTGCAACATTTTTTATTATTGATTCCCTGGCCCCTATTCCCCAAATTAGACATGCTCTGATTCAATTTTACAATACATTGGCACTCCCACCAATTTTCTAATGGAACGGCACTGTGCAGCAGATATTCCATTTATTGTTTCCACCAAATCTCCTATTTACTCATATCCCTGCACAAATTCTACCACTTACTGGTGCCCTGGCCCGATTCTACCATTTAAGGGTGCGCTACTCTCATTCTCCCATTTACTGTTGCCAAGCACCAATTCTCTAATTTAGCTCCACTGTGCACCAGGTCTCTCATTTACTGTTGGCCCCCGCACCAATTCTCTAATTCAGTGTTGCTTAGCACCATTTTCCCCAATTACTGACGTCCTGAACATTTTCTCAATTCAGTTTTGCCTCACACCAATCCTCATATTGACTGATGCCCTTGCCCAATTTAGGGGTGCCCTACTCCCATTCCCGCATCAAGTATTGTCCTGTCCCGATTTTCCCATTTAGTGCTACACTGCACCAATTCTTCCATTCACTGCTAAACTGAAACTCTCCCATTTGGTGCTAACTGCCCCAATTTGCCATTATCAGATGCCCTGTTCTAAATTCCCTTGTTTTGATTAACCCTTGCCCAATTCTTCCATTTAATAGTTCCTTGGAATAATTCTCCAATGATTCTTCCACGTACGGGTGCCCTGCTGAATTGTTTTCATTTAGTCATGCACTGAACTGAATCTCCAATTTACCGATGCTTGCAACATTTTTCTTTTTATTGATCCCCAGGCCCCTATCCCACAATTTAGACATGCTCTGCTCCACTTTTCTAATATAATGACACTCACAACAGTTTTCCAATATAATTGCACTGTGCACCAAATCTCCCATTTATTGATTCCCACCAAACCGCCCTTTTACTCATATCCCTGTACTAATTCTTCCATTTACTGATGCCCGAGCCCGATTCTACCATTTAAGGGTGCCCTACTCTAATTCTCCCATTTACTGTTGCCATGCACCAATTCTCTAATTGAGCTCCACTGTGCACCAGCTCTCTCATTTACTGATGGCCAGTACCGATTCTCCAATTCAGTGTTGCTTAGCACCATTTACCCCAATTGCTGATATCCTGAACAAGTTCACCATTTTGTGGTGTCTTACACCGATCCTCATACTGACTGATGCCCTCGCCCAATTTAGGGGTGCCCTACTCTAAATCTCCCAAAAGGTAATGTCCTGCCCCATTTAGTGCAACACAGCACAACTCAGCCATTTAGCTCTGAACTGCACTGATTCACCCATTATCTCGATGCCCTGTTGCAAATTCTCACATTTCATAAGCCCTTTCCCAATTTTTCCATTTAGTCATTTCTTCCAATGATTGTCCAATTTAGTGTAGAGCTGACAGCATTCTTAGGCTTTGGCTTGGACAAGTTGGACTGAGGGGTCTGTTTCCGGGCTGGACATCTCGAAGGCTCCAATTAGTGCTCCACTTCCCTGCACCAATTCTCCCATTTACCAATCCTGCACTAATTCGGGAATATCACCAACTCAACCATTGAGGTTATCCTGCCTCAGTCCTCCCACTTAGAATTTAATGGCAACTGCATGAAGTCTCAAATTATTGTTGCCCTGTATCAATTCCTTCCATTTAGTTGTTCCCTGATACACATCTTCAATGTACAGATGCCCTGCTGATTACATTTGTTCATTTGATAGTGCACTGAACAGAATCTCCAATTAACCAATGATCGCAACATTTCTTTTTATTGATCCCCTGGCCTCTATTCCCCAATTTAGACACGCTCTGCTCCAATTTTCTAATATATCAACACTCACACCAGTTTTCCAATACAATTGCACTGTACTCCGAATCTCCCATTTATTGATTCCCACCACATCTCGAATTTACTCATACCCCTGAATTAATTCTTCCATTTACTGATGCCCTAGCCCGATTCTACCATTTAAGGGTGCCCTACTCGAATTCTCTCATTTACTGGTGCCATGCACCCATTCTCTAATTGAGCTCCACTGTGCACCAGTTCTTCCATTCAGTATTTCCTGCAACAATTCTCCCATTTAATAGTCTGTTGCCAGAATTCTCTAATCTTGCGATCCCTGCATCAAATCTCCAAATTCCCAAAACTGCAAATATCCCCCCTTTAGTGGTAAACTGCACCAACTCCTCTATTTCGGTGGTACACTGCATTGAATCTGGACTGCTAATCCTTTGCAACACTTGTCCTATTTACTGATTCATTGCCCGTGTTCTCCCCTTTGCTCCAATTCTTGAAGTTATCAGCACTCGGAACCAGGTCTCTCATTTACTGATACCCCACACCAATTCTCCAATTCAGTGTTGCTTACCACCATTTCCATTAATTGCTGATGTCCTGAATATGTTCTCCACTCAGTATTGCCTTACACTAATCCTCATACTGACGGACGCCCTCACCCAATTTAGGAGTGCCCTACTCTCATTCCTGCATCAAGTAATGTCCTGCTCTCAAAAGGTAATGTCCTGCCCCAATTCTCCCATTCAGTGCAACACACCATAACTCACCCAATTAGTGCTGAACTGCACTAATTCACCCATTATCTGATGCCCTGTTGCAAATTCTCACGTTTCGATAAGCCCTTTTTCAATTTTTCCATTTAGTAATTTATTGCAATGATTCTCCAATTTAGTGGAGCCCTGCCAGCATTCTTAAATATACACGTGGACAAGTTGGACTGAAGGGTTTGTTTCCGTGTTGGACTTAATTCCGTAAGGCTCTAATTAGTGCTCCGCTTCCCTGAACCAATTCTCCCACTTACCAACCCTGCACTAATTCAGGAATTTCACCAACTCACTCTGACATTCTTCTGCCCCAGTCCTTCCACTTGGCACCGACATGAATTCTCCAATTATTGTTGCCCTGCATCAATTCCTTCCATTTAATTGTTTCCTGATACAAATCTTCCACGTACGGATGCCCTGCAGAAATTCTTTTTTCATTTAGTGATGCACTGAACTGAATCTCCAATTTAACGATGCGTGCAACATATTTTATTATTGATTCCCTGGCCCCTATTCCCCAAATTAGACATGCTCTGATTCAATTTTACAATATATTGGCACTCCCACCAATTTTATAATGGAATGGCACTGTGCCGCAGATATCCCATTTATTGTTTCCCCACATCTCCTATTCCCAAATACTCATATCCCTGCACAAATTCTTCCATTTACTGGTGCCCTGGCCCGATTCTACCATATACGGGTGCGCTACTCTAATTCTCCCATTTACTGTTGCCAAGCACCGATTCTCTAATTTAGCTCCACTGTGCACCAGGTCTCTCATTTACTGATGGCCCACACCAATTCTCCAATTCAGTGTTACTTAGCACCATTTTCCCCAATTACTGATGTCCTGAACAAGTTCTCCATTTTTTTGCCTTACACCAATCCTCATATTGACTGATGTCCTCGACCCATTTAGGGATGCCCTACTCTCATTCCCGCATCAAGTATTGTCCTGTCCCAATTCTCCCATTTAGTGCTACACTGCACCAATTCTCCCACTCACTGCTAAACTGAAACTCTCCCATTTGGTGCTAACTGCATCGATGCCCTGTTCCAAATTCTCTTGTTTCGATTAGCCCTTGCCCAATTCTTCCATTTAGTAGTTCATTGGAATGATTCTCCAATTTCGTGTAGCGCTGCCAAAATTCTAAAATTGAGTCAGAGACAAGTTGGACTGAACTGTCTGTTTCCATGCTGTACATCTCGATGATTGTATGACTATTTATGGCTCCGCTGCTCTGCACCATTTCTCCCATTTACCAATCCTGCACAAATCCTGAAACTGCACCAACTCTCCCATTGAGTATTATCCTGCCCTATTTAAAGGCAACTGCGTGAGTTCTCCAATTATTAATGTCATCCATCAATTCCTTCCATTTAATTGTTCCCTGAATCACTTCTTCTACATACGGGTGCCCTGCTGAATTGTTTTCATTTATTGATGCACGGAACTGAATCTCCAATTTACCAATACTTGCAATATTTCTTTTTATTGATTCCCTGACTCTTATTCCCCAACTTAGACATGCTGTGCTCCAACTTTCCAATATATTGGCATTCCCACCAATTTTCTAATGTAACTGCACTGTGCACCAGATCTCCCATTGATTCACATCCCTGTACTAATTCTTCCATTATCTGATGCCCTGTTACATTTCTCACATTTTGATAAGCCCTTGCCCAATTTTCCCATTAAGTAGTTCCTTGCAATGATTCTCCAATTTAGTGGAGCGCTGCCAGAATTCTTAAATTGATGCATGGACAAGTTGGACCGAAGGATCTGTGTCTGTGTTGTAAATCTCGACGATTGTATGACTCTATTTATGGCTATTTCTCCCATTTTCCAATCCTGCACCAACTCTCCCATAGAATCCTGCCCCCCCATCCCCCACTTCGAATTTAATGGCACCTGAATGAATTTTCGAAATATTCTCGCCCTACATTTTATGTCATTTGATGGTGCACTGAACTGAATCTCCAATTAACTGATGCTTGCATCACTTCTTTTTATTGATTCCCCGCCCCTATTCCCCAATTTAAACTTGCTCTGCTCCAATTCTCTCATATATTGACACTCACACCAGTTTTCCAATGTAATGGCACTGTGCACCAAATCTCCCATTTATTGATTCCCACCAAATCTCCCATTTACGTATTCTTCCATTGACTGATGCCCGAGCCAGATTCTACCATTTGGCAGGAGCCTCAGCTTTGGTAAGTGTGACTTGACCATGAAACCAGAAGGAACAGAAAGCCAATTAAGTGAGAGAGGCTAAAAGCAATGGAGTTGTCAGAGGGAGATCACAGGAAATGACACATTTTTCTACAGCAAAGAACCTAAGACCAGGAGGCAGTGTTTCCTCCCCATGCTGAGTTTCAGAAAATAAGGTCAGAGCTGAAGCTGACTTTGCAATTGGACGGGCAGGATACCATTTTACTGACCATGTCGGTGTGACCAACATACAAGGGTCTGCCTCGTCCCTCTCAGGAACTCACTGTTTAACTAAGAAGCTGACCCACTGGATTAATATATGTGTACAGTGTTAATTAGCACAGGGCCAATCAGATCAGGGAGATCCCTTGGTGCCTTGCAGACTGCTGTGGGAGAAATGGGTTCTGGTTCCCTTCTCACAGATGCTGCCTGACCTGCTGAGGTTAGATTTCAGATCCCCAGGGACAGCAGGGTTTTCTCTTTATGTATTTTCTTTTTCCTTACTCAATGGGTCATTTGTGATGGCTAAGATCCCAGATGTTTTCTATTTCCCCCTGCAGCAGATCTTGTCACAGTAAAAGACCTGTGCACATGAACACCAAGACAACTCTCTCCATGTTCACATTTCAAACTCTGTAGTTCGGTCGAGTTTGTCTCTCTTTAGCCTTTTATACCAAACTTCATCACAGCGGGCTTCAGTCTGTTCATTTCCCTCCACAACCTTCTGCTATTTCCTGGTGACATTATTATTCGCCTGTCTGTACAAACAATCCTGTTGGTCAGTATCATCCACAGTATCTTCTCCAAATCCAAGTTAGATGTCAAAGAAAATATTGATTGTCTTTTCTGTCTCGATAATAAATAACCATCTTTATCATTCGTATCTAGAGAACAACATGATTAAAATATTCATCCTTGCAGTAAAAAAGCAAATTGGATTTTAATTCTGCTGTTTGCAAGTTGCAGTAATTTATGATCACTCAGCATTTTTCCGTCCGAGCACATTAATTCTCCATGGGGAGCTTGAGCCATTTATTACAATAGCTTCAGTTTTTATCCAGGCTCTTATGTAATAATTTGTGAAACAGATTGGACGGCCTTACCTTCATTAACCTTTTCTTTTATTCCATCGCAGTTGTTGAATTTTAACTCCACACTGACTCTCCTTATACAGAGCCACCCTCTCCACTTGGGTTTGTGTTGTTCTGCTCCAGGTATATTCCAAGTGTAAACAGAACCGGTGGCAAACTGTTGTCATCAGAAATAGATTCTTGTACTTTTGAGAGTGGTGTCATATTTTCAAACTTGTATGTTGCGGCAGTAGAATGAACCTTTGGGTAGAGAACTGGCTTGAAGGTAGAAGATAGAGGTTGGTGGGGGAGGGTGGCTTTTCAGACTGGAGGCCTGTGACCAGCGGTGTGTCACAAGGATCGGTGCTGGGCCCACTGTTGTTTTGTCATTTATATAAATGATTTGGATGTGACCATAGGACGAATGGTGAGTAAGTTTGCAGATGACATTAATATTGGAGGTAAGGAGGACAGTGAAGATGGTTACCTCAGAGGACAACAGGATCTTGTTCAGATGGGCCAATGGGCTGAGGAGTGGCTGATGGAGATTAATTTAGATAAATGTGAGGTGCTGCATTTTGGAAAAGCAAAACAGAGCAGGATTTATACACTTAATGGCAAGGTACTAGGGATGTTGCTAAACAAATAGACCTGGAGAGCAGCTTCACAGATCGTTGAAGGTGGACTAACATTTCGATAGACATTTTTGTATTTATTGCTCAGTTAATTGTGTAAAGGAGTTGCGAGGTTCATGTTGCGGTATTGGTTCGGCCACGTTTGGAATATAATGTGCAATTCTGGACTCCCTCCTGTAAGAAGGATGTTGTGAAACTTGAAAGGGTTCAGAAAAGATTTACAAGGATGTTGCCAAGGTTGGAGGGTTTGTGCCGGATGTTAACACACTATAGGTTGAGGCTATTATCCCTGGAGCGTCAGTGGCTGAGGGGTAACCTCATAGACATTTACAAAATCATGAAGAGCCTCAATAGGGTAAAAGACAAGATGATTTCCCTGTGGTGGGGGAGTCCAGAAGCAGATGGCATTGTTAAAGTTGAGAGGGGAAACATAAAAGGGACCGAAGGGGAGCATTTTTCACGCAGAGGGCACTGTGGGCATGAGCTGCCAGAGGAAGTAGTGGAGGCTGGTACAATTACAACATTTAAAAGGTATTTAGGTGGGTGTAGGAATTAAAAAGGGTTCAGAGGAACATGGGCCAGATTCTGACAAATAGAATGAGATTTACATCGGATATCAGTTCGGCATGGATGTGTTGGACTGAATGATTTGTTTCTGAACTTGTACGGCTCTGAATACGGCTTGAGCTCTGGATTGTAGATTTATGAAGCAGAAAATAAAGTATGGCACAGAGTTAGACCGAGAAATCCGGCTGATCCCATCAGCTTTATCCTGTTTCCCTGATCCTACTCCTTCAATCAATGCATTTTTCAGATCCTCATTCAGAATTCCTGGAAATCTGTAACTGGTCTGGAACAATGTGTCGAAAGTCCTATTGTAGTCCACACGAGGTCCCTTTCCAACTGCCCTGCTCCCACGGCCTGCAATGCTGCAGATTGAGCAGACAACCCGAAGCACAATGATGAGCTCCTTCTGGCCCACGGCCCTCCTTCTCACTGAATGAAGGCAATCACCAGAAGCAGAATCCAGCTCTTGTTTGAGCCTTGAATACTGACTCTGTCTCACTGAGTGAAGATTGGACTCAGAAACAGAAATGAAATAAACTTCCCATCTGCATTGTGTCACTCTTTAAGATCTCTGTGTGTCTGAGTTCAGGTCATTTGATTGGAGACTGTGGATAGTGGGTCCCCAGTGAAATGGAAAGAATGGTGGAGGAGCTCACTGAGGGACATCTCTCAAAGTGAGAGTCAGAAAGATGCTATTCCACATTGGAAGGGTTTAAGGGGAATTGATGGCTCCGAAAAATGTAATACAGATGTTTTTAAACTTAGGACCTCTGACTGTTTCGTGGCTGGAGTTTATTTTATCCTTGTGTAGATTTGACACATTAATCCTCCCTCCCCAACACTACAGAAGCTGTTGGGACTGTTCAGTGTTTCCAGCGGCTTCTGTAATTATTTCAGGTTCCTGACGGGAGCAGTCTCTCACTTTTCGAACAAAACAAACCCATCCTTGTGCTGCAACCAATATTTCAATAAGAAATGGGAAGCAACAGAGGGGAAAGCTTCCGAGATGCCGAGCAATGCTGCCCGGTTCCACACTGCAATTCACAGAAACCATCACCAGGAAAAGCAAGGAGCAATCTGACAGATCTGTTTTACCACAGAATGAAAGATTTACTTCCTCGATTTATCCCGTTGCCTTACCTTTAAAAGGCTGCTTACAAACCACAACACTGCCATGGCCGGAAATTGGACCCGGGTCAACTGCTTGGAAGGTAGTTCTGCTCCCCACTATCCCACCATCACCCTGCTAGCAGCTCCCTTCCCCATTCCCAAACACACTTAACAAGGCCGTGATCATCACCAACTGGATTGTGGCTGAAATCCAAACAAGACATTGCTGGGGAAGCTCAGCACCAGAATCAGAAGCCTTCAGTTCTGAAGAACAATCCCTGGATCCGAAAGGTTCCCTCCCCACAGATGCTGCCAGACCTGCTGAGTTTCCCCAGCAATTTCTGTGCTGTCTCTCAGATCTGCAGCATTTGCAGCTCTTTGTTGGAAACAAAGCAAACGTTGAGCCACCGAAGGGGATATTGGGTCAGGTGATAGTCTCCCTCATCCATAGAGACAGATGGGAAGGAGCATAGAATCAGAGAATCCCTACCGTGTGGAAACTTCCATTCGGCCCATCATTCAGACACACCCCTCTACCCTATCCCTGGAACCCCGCATTTCCCATGGCGAATCCATGTAACCTACACGTGCCTGGACACTATGGGCAATTTGGCAAGGCCAACCCACCCTAACCTGCACATCTTTGGACTGTGGGAGGAAACCGGAGCACCCAGTTGAAACCCACGCAGACCCGGGGAGAATGTGCAAACTCCACACAGAGAGTCTTCAATCAGACAGGGATCTGGGGAATTGGAGAGATTTAGAGAGAGAGTCCAGACGGTTAGACTAGTGTTTGAATGATGGGCCGATAAGCCTGATCTCAGTGCTGTAAAAACTCTGCAGTAACATGGCTCCCCACATGCAACATTCATCACAGTTTATATTTAGCTTTAATCCGTCCTGTTATTGACCTTATTCTGAATGAAATGGATGGAGAGGGGTTGTTTGTACATTCAGTCAGATCTGTGTATTGGTGGGTCAGGATCATCATACCCAATAACAACAGGGGGAGGGCGGATTGAATTCCTACCCCTTACAGATCCCACTGCAACATGCCATTTCCTCATGGATTTCATTTGGGTTAAGATGTTTTATTGTTAATATCATCACAATATATTGATGCCCTTCTGTACATGTTATGAATTTGGACAGAGCGATCCCTCTTTTCTCTGTGAACAAACGGAATATCAGGAGTCGAATTGGGGAACGTATCCTCTCACAGAAACAGGAACAGGAAGATGTCATTCCCTCTGAAATAAACACAGGCCATGCTGAGAAATCTGATAAGGTCAGGCAGCATCTATTGGGAGAAGGGAAAGGTGAACCCGTGTGTTATGAGGGTGGGGGGATTCAGCAGAGCGGAAGGAAGTTAGAAAAGTAATGATTTCTGAGCAATTGGAATGGGGGTAACGCTGAAGAAAGAATGAGATGGTTTGTAATAGGGTGGAGGCTGCAGAGGGAGTTGGTTCAGTAAACATCTAAGAGCTCAGGAAATGTGAGCAGGAGGAGAGTATCCAGCCCATTTAAACTGTTCAGTCTGTTCTGGCAGTCAATCCAATCAGAGCTGGTTTGAGATTTCAAATCCGGTTTCCTACCCACTCCCCATATCCCGTGACTCCCTGACACACCGGCAATCTGTCTATTCCAATCTGAAATGTACTGAGTAAGGGAGCATCCACAATCCTCAGGGAGAGAGAATATTAAAGACTCAGAGGCCTTAGAGTGAAGCGCTGTCTCCTCATCTCAGTCCCAAATAACCTGCCCCTTACCCTGAGAGGGTGGCAATCAAACCCGAATGAACTGTGGATGCAGTAACATTAACGCTGATTTCTCTGCAAAGATGCTGCCAGACCTGCTGAGTTTTTCCAGCAACTCCTGAGACTGTGTTATTGTGTTTCAGATTCCCAGACCCACAGGATTAATTTCTCAGCATCTCCCTTCTCAAGCCTCTTCACAATCTGATACATTCAAATGAAATCGCCTTTCAAATTACGAGAATATAGACCCAATTTATTCAGATACTCAGCCCTGGAGCACACGGGTCCCAAATACTGAGCTTTATTTTGTGATTCATTAATGTGTTTGGGTCATTGCCGCTGGGTCACCACGGATTACTCAGATATAATTGCTCTGGTGAAGATGACGGTGAGTTATTGCCTTGAACTGCTGCCATTCATTTGGTGCAGATAAACCCACAATGATGTAAGGGAGGGAGTTCCAGGATTTCCAACCAATGGCACTTGTGGGACTGAGATGTTTTTCCAAGCCAGGGTGGGGAGTGGCTTGATGTGGAATTGCCAACTGGTGGTGTTCCCGCGTATCTGCTGTGTTCAGTGTTCCACATGATAGTGCCGTGGGTCTGGAAGCTGCTCTGGAAGGAACTTTGGGGAATTTCTCCAGTACATCTTGTCTATGGTACACACTGATGCTACTGAGTGTCGGTGCTGGAGACAGGGTATGTTTGTAGCTGTGGTGCTGAGCAAGCTGCACTGCAAGTTTATTCCACCTAATTATGGAGAACACAACTACTCTCCATCATCATCAATCCATTTCACAGACGGACACCCAGTGATTACACGGATCTGTTGTCCCAGTCTGTTAATTGTACAAATGACCATGAGATTTTAAACAGATTCCCCTCTTCCCTGACAATGGTCTGAGGGACATTCTGCCACTGTTACACTTTCTCATGGCCATTCCATCTGTAAAAGCTGGGAATCAGCTGATGGGACACAGACTGTGTTACAGATGGTTACACTCACTGACAGCGTCACAATGGCCTGAGTGACGCAAAGGCGCAAGGGGCAGCGCCGTGACGTCACCCCAGGATGGCCGCCCGCACAGGGGCAGGATTGACAAGGAGGAAGCGGGAGGAGGCAAGAGGTGACTCAGACCAGGGCCGTGAGGAGAGGCAGAGCGGCTCCCTCTGGCGGCCGGGAGGAGGAATCAGCAGCAGCCACAGGAGGGTGGAGCGGATTGGTGGGAAGGAAGATTGACAGGTGGGACAGGTCATGGGGGCGGGGCTGAGCTGGAAGTTGGGGCTGGGGTCAGGTGGAGGGGGAATGAGGAAACTGGGGAAGTGCACCCACCTCCCTCCCTGTCCTCCTGTCCCTGAGGGAGGTTTGGACTCAGTGCCATGTGGTGGGGCTGCACATGTCATTAACACAGTGAGATCTTGCTGTGCTTTGGGTCTCCTGTTGTTGTTTTTGATTGGAGAAAGATGGGAAATTGGGTGGGGGCTGTAATACCCCAGGAGGGGTGGGAAATTGTGGGTGGGGTCACAAATTAGCCAAAGGTAGGGGAGTTACAGGGGAATGAGGCAGTAAACGTAGACGGAACAGAAAATTGGGGAAGATCCCAAAATCTGGTAGGGGTGTGGATTGGAAAGGTAAAGGGGTGGGGGGGGAGAGACGGTTCAGGGGGGTATTGGGAATTGTGGTCAAGAATATAATGGGGGGGCAACAACATTTGGGGAGTGAAAACTTGATTGGGGTGCGGTTTACGTAAATCCTTGTCTCGGGGACTGGGAGGGGTGTAGGTGCAGTGAGACAGTCCATGAAAAGGTCAGTGAGTGTCTGCACGTGCTCACTGTGTCCCCCGCACCGTAAAGGGGTGGGTGGGGAGGCAGGACGAAGGGGGACGCCAGACAGAGAGGGAGGATGGAGGGGTGTTTGTATGTCTCCCTCGCTCTTTTCTTCCTCCCTTCTCTCCCTTCTCACCTGCCCCTCCTCTCCTTCCTCCCACTCTTGTCTGTTTTCTCCTCCATCACCCTTGCCTTACCACTCTCCTTTCCTAGCAATCGCCTTCCCCTCTACTTGCCCCTTTCCCTCACTCCTTCCCCCATCTTGTTCCCTGCTCTCCTCCCCATCTCTGCCCCCTCCAAGCTCTCCTTCCCCCTCCACCCTCCCCTTCCCCCTCCACCCTTCCCCCTCCCCCTCCACCCTTCCCCCTTCCACTTCCCCTTCCCCCTCCACCCTTCCCCTACCACCTCCACCCTCCCCTTCCCCCTCCACCTTCCCCTTCCCCTTCCCCCTCCACCCTCCCCTTCCCCCTCCACCCTCCACCCTCCCCTTCCCCTTCCCCCTCCAACCTCCACCCTCAACTTCCCCTCCACCCTCCTCTTCCCCTTCACCCTCCCCTTCCCCTCCACCCTCCACTTCCCCCTCCACCATCCACTTCCCCCTCCACCCTCCACCCTCTCCTTCCCCCTCCACCCTCTCCTTCCCCCTCCACCCTCTCCTTCCCCTTCCCCCTCCACCCTCCCCTTCCCCTCCACCCTTCATTCCCCCTCCCCCTTCCCCCGCCACCCTTCATTCCCACTCCCCTCTCCCCCTTCCCCCTTCCCCCTCCACCCTCTCCTTCCCTCTCCCCTTCCCCCTCCACCCTCTCCTTCCCCCTTCCCCCTCCACCATCTCCTTCCCCCTTCCCCCTCCACCCTCTCCTTCCTCCCTTCCCCTCCACCCTCTCCTTCCCCCTTCCCCCTCCACCTCCCCTTCCCCCTTCCCCCTCCACCCTCTCCTTCCCCTTCCCCCTCCACCCTCTCCTTCCCCTTCCCCTCCACCCTCTCCTTCCCCCCTTCCCCCTCCACCTTCTCCTTCCCCTTCCCCCTCCACCCTCTCCTTCCCCCTTCCCCTCCGCCCTCTCCTTCCCCCTCCACCCTCTCCTTCCCCCTCCACCCTCTCCTTCCCCCTCCACCCTCTCCTTCCCCTTCCCCTCCACACTCTCCTTCCCCCCTTCCCCTCCACCTTCTCCTTCCCCCTTCCCCCTCCACCCTCTCCTTCCCCCTTCCCCCTCCACCCCCTACTTCACCACTTCCCCCTCTCCTTCGCCCCTTGCACCTCCACCCTCTCCTTCCCCCTTCACCCTTCACCCTCTCCTTCCCCTTCCCCCTCCACCGTCTCCTTCCCACTTCCCCCACCACCCTCTCCTTCCCCATTCCCCCTCTCCTTCCCCCTTCCCCCTCCACCCTCTCCTTCCCCCTTCCCCCTCCACCCTCCACCCTCTCCTTCCCCCTCCACCCTCTCCTTCCTCCTTCCCCCTCCACCCTCTCCTTCCCCCTCCACCCACTCCTTCCCCCTCCACCCTCCCCTTCCCCTTCCCCCTCCACCCTCCCCTTCCCCCTCCACCCTTCCCCCTCCACCCTCCCCTTCCCCCTCCCCCTCCACCCACCCCTTCCCTCTCCACCCTCCCCTTCCCCTCCACCCTCCCCTTCCCCCTCCCCCCTCCACCCTCCCTTTCCACATCCAACTCCCCTCTCATTCCCCCTCCCCGCTCCCCCTCTCCTCCCCTCCACCCTCTGCTCCCTCCACCCTCTCCTCCCCCTCCCCCTCCACCCTCTCCTCCCTCCACCCTCTCCTCCCCCCCCTCCAACCTTCGCTTCCTCCTCCACCCTCCGCCCTTTCCTTCCCCCTCCACCCACCCATTCCCCCTTCCCCCTCCACCCACTCCTTCCCCTTCTCCCTTCCCCCTCCACCCTCCCCTTCCCCCTTGCCTCTCCACCCTCACCTTCCCCCTCCACCCTTCCCCCTCCACGCTCTCCCTTCCCCTTCCACCCTCCCCTTCCCCCTCCACCCACCCCTTCCCCTTCCCCCTCCAACCTCCATTTCCCTCTCCACCCCTCCCCCTCTCATTCCCCCTCCCCGCCCCCCCCTCCTTCCCCATCCCCCACACATCTCCTCCCATCTCCAGCCTCCACCCTCTCCTTCCCCCTCCACCCACTCCGTCCCCCTTCCCCCTCCACCCACTCCTTCCCCTTCCCCTTCCCCCTCCACCCTCCCCTTCCCACTTGCCCTCCACCCTCCCCTTCCCCTCCACCCTTCCCCTTCCCCCTCCACCCTCCCCTTCCCCCTGCCCCTCCACCCTCCCCTTCCCCCTCCACCCTCCCTTTCCCCCTCCACCCTTCCCCCTCTCATTCCCCCTCCCCTCCCCCTTTCCTTCCCCCTCCCCCCTCCCCTACCCCTCTCCTCCCCCTCTGTCTCCCCCTCTCCTCCCCTCCCCCTCTCCTTCCCCCTCTCCCCCTCTCCTTCCCCTCCCCTTCTCCACACTACCCCCCTCTTCCCCCTCCCCCCTCTCCTTCCCTCCTCCCCCCTCCTCCTCTCCTTCCCTCCTCCCCTCCCCCCTCCACCCTCTCCTCCCCTCCACCCTCTCCTCCCCCTCCAACCTTTTCTCCCCATCCACCCTCCCCCCCACCCTCTCCCCCTCCCCCTCCTCCCCACTCCCCCCTCTTCTTCCCCTCCACATCCCACTCCCCCTCACCCCTTCGCCTTCCCCCGCCCCTTCCCCCCGCCCCTCCCCTTCCCCTCCCCTCCCCCCACCTCTTCCCCCCGCCCCTACCCCCTCCTTCCCCCACTCCTTCACCCCTTCCCCCTCCTTCCCCCTTCCCCCCGCCTTCCCCCTTCCCCCTCCTTCCCCCTTCACCCTCCTTTCCCCTTCCCCTCCTTCCCCCTTCCCCTTCTCCCTTTCCCCTCCTTCCCCCTTCCCCCTCCTTCCCCCTCCTTTCCCCCTTCCCCCTCCTTTCCCCCTTCCCCCTCCTTTCCCCCTTCCCCCTCCTTTCCCCCTTCCCTCTCCTTCACCCTTCCCCCTCCTTCCCCCTCCTCCACCTCCTTTCCCCCTTCCCCTTCCCCTTCCCCTTCCCCTCCTTCCCCTTCCCCCTCCTTCCCCCTTCATCCTTCCTCCTTCCCCTTCCCCCTCCTTCCCCCTTCCCCTTCCCCCTCCTTCCCCCTTCCCCCTTCCATCTCCTTCCCCCTTCCCCATTGCATCTCCCTCCCCATTCCCCCCTTCCCCATCCTTCCCTTCCCCCTCCTCCCCACTTCCCCCTTCCCCTCTTCACCCCCGCCCCCTCCTCCCCACCCCCCTCCCCCCGAACCCCGGCCCACCCCCCGACCACTCGCCCCGCCCCCTCGCCCCGCCCCCTCCCCTCCACCCTTCCCCCTCCTACCCCCCGCCCCTTCCCCCTCCTTCACCCCAGCCCCTTTACCCTCCTTCCCCGGCCCCTCTCCCCTCCTTCCCCCATCCTTCCCCCTCCTTCCCCCTTCCCCTTCCCCATCCTTCCCCCTCCTTCCCCCTTCCCCCTCCTTCCCCCTTCCCCCTCCTTCCCCTTCCCCCTCCTTCCCCCTTCCCCCTCCTTCCCCCTTGCCCCTCCTTCCCCCTTCCACCTTCCCCTCCCCCCTCCTTCCCCTCCCCTCCTTCCCCCTCCCCTTCCCCCTCCTTCCCCCTTCCCTCTCCTTCCCCTTCCCCCTCCTTCCCCTCCCCCTCCTTCCCCCTCCCCCTCCTTCCCCTTCCCTCTCCTTCCACCTCCTCCCCACTTTCCTCCAACCCCTTCCCCCTCCCCCCGCCCCTCCCCCACTCCTCCTCCCTCCCCTCTCCCCCTCACCTCCCCCTCCCCTCTCCCCCTCCCCTTCCCCCTCCTCCCCTTCCCCCTCCTCCCCTTCCCCCCCTCCCCCCCCCCCTTCCCCCTCCTCTCCCTTTTCCCCCTCCCCCTTCCCCCTCCTTTCCCCCTTACCCCTTCCCCCTTCTTTCCCCCTTACCCCTCACCCCTCCTTTCCCCCTCACCCCTCCTTTCCCCCTTACCCCTCCCCCCCTTCCTCCTTCCCCCTTCCCCTTCCCCCTTCCTCCTTCCTCCTTCCCCCTTTCCCCCTTCCTCCTTCCCCCTTCCTCCTTCCCCTTCCCCCCTCCACCTTCCCCCTTACCCTTCCCCCTCCTTCCCCCTTCCCCTTCCCCCTCCTTCCCCCTTCCCCCCTTCCACCTCCTTCCCCTTCCCCATTCCATCTCCTTCCCCATTCCCCCTTCCCCCTCCTTCCCCTTCCCCCTTCCCCCTCCTCCCCACTTCCCCCTCCCCATTTCCCCCCTCCCACTCCTCCCCATTCCCCCTCCCCCTCCTTCCCCCTCCCCCCTCCCCTCCTTATCCCCCCCTCCTCCTCCCCTCCCCCTTCCCCTCCCCCTTCCCCTCCCCCTTCCCCCCTCTTCCCCTCCCCCTTCCCCCTCTTCCCCCTCCCCCTGCCCCTACTCCCCCTCCCCTTACCCCTCATCCCCCTTCCCCTTCCCCCTCCCCTTCCCCCCTCCCCCCTCCTCCCCCTTCCCCTCCTCCCCTTTCCCCTTCCCCTCCTCCCTCCTTCCCACTCCCTCACTCCCACTTCCGCCTCCCTCCCTCCCCTTCCTTTCCCCTCCCCCTTCCTCTCCCCTTCCCCTTCCCCTCCCCCTACTCACCCTCCTCCCCCTTACCCCTCCTTCCCTTCCTCCTTCCCCCTCCTTCCCCTTCTTCCCTCTCCCTTCCCCTCTCTCTCCCTTCCCCCTCCCCTCCCTCTCCCTTCCCTCTCCCCCTCCCTCTCCCTTCCCTCTCCCCCTCCCTCTCCCCCTCCCCCTCCCTCTCCCCTCCCTCTCCCCTCCCTCTCCCCTCCCTCTCCCCTCCCTCTCCCATCCCCTTCCCCCTCCCATCCCTCTCCCTTCCCCCTCCCCTCCGTCTCCCTTCCCCCTCCCTCTCCATACCCCCTTCCCCCTCCCTCTCCATACCCCCTTCCCCCTCCCTCTCCCTTCCCCCTCCTTCCCCCTCCCCCTCCCTCTCCCTCTCCCTTCCCCCTCCCTCTCCCTCCCCCTTCCCCCTCCCTCTCCCTTCCCCTTCCCCCTCCCCTCCCTCTCCCTTCCCCCCTCCCTTCCCCCTCTCCCTTCCCCCTCTCCCTTCCCCCCTCCCTCTCCCTTCTCCCTTCCCCCCCTCTCCCTCTCCCTTCCCCCTCCCCCTCCCTTCCCCCTCCCCCTCCCTAAGGGTTTAGATTGAGAAGAATTTGTTAAGTGTGTACAAGAACATTTTCTGATTCTGTATGTGGATGCACCTCCCAGAGAACGTGCAAATCGTGACCTACTCTTGGGAAATAATGGAGGGCAGGTGACTGAGGTGTCAGTGGGGGAGCACTTTGGGAACAGCGACCATAATTCTATTAGATTTAAAATAGTGATGGAAAGGGGTAGGACAGATCTAAAAGTTGAAATTCTAAATTGGAGAAAGTCCAATTTTGATGGTGTTAGGCAAGAATTTTCAAAAGCAAAAGATGTTCGCAGGTCAAGGGACGGCTGGAAAATGGGAAGCCTTCAGAAATGAGATAACGAGAATCCAAAGAAAGTATATTCCTGTCAGGGTGAAAGGAAATGCTGGTAGATGTAGGGAATGCTGGATGACTAAAGAAATTGAAGGTTTGGTTAAGAAAAAGAAGGAAGCATATGTAGGGTAAAGACAGGATTGATAGAGTGAATCCTTAGAAGAGTACAAAGGCAGTAGGAGTATACTTAAGAGGGAAAACAGGAGGGCAAAAATGGGACATGAGGTAGCTTTGGCAAATAGAATTAAGGAGAATCCAAAGGGTTTTTACAAATTCTTTAAGGACAAAAGGGTAACTAGGGAGAGAATAGGGCCCCTCAAAGATCAGCAAGGCGGCCTTTGTGTGAAACCACAGAAAATGGGGGAGATACTAAACATATATTTTGCATCAGTATTTACTTTGTAAAAGGATATGGAAGGTATATAATGTAGGGAAATAGATGCTGACACCTTGAAAAATGTCTATATTAGAGAGGAGGAAGTGCTGGATATCTCAAAATGCATAAAAGTGGATAAATCCCCAGGACCTGATCAGGTGTACCCTAGAACTCAGTGGGAAGCTAGAGAAGTGATTACTGGGCCTCTTGCTGAGATATTTGTATCATCGATAGTCACAGGTGAGGTGCCGGAAGACTGGAGGTTGGCAAACGTGGTGCCACTGTTTAAGAAAGGTGGTAAGGACAAGCCAGGGAACTATAGACCAGTGAGCCTGACGTCAGTGGTGGGCAAGTTGTTGGAGGGAATCCTGAGGGACAGGATCGACATGTATTTGGAAAGGCAATGTCTTATTAGGTATAGTCAACATGGTTTTGTGCGTGGGAAGTCATGTCTCCCAAACATGATTGAGTTTTTTGAAGAAGTAATAAAGAGGATTGATGAGGATAGAGCAGTAGATGCGATCTAAATCGACTTCAGTAAGGCCTTCGACAAGGTTCTCAATGGGATACTGGTAAGCAAGGTTAGATCTCATGGAATAAGGGACAACTAGCCATTTGGATACAGAACTGGCTCAAAGTTAGAAGACAGAGTGTGGTGGTGGAGGAGTGCTTTACAGACTGGAGGCCTGTGACCAGTGGAGTGCCACAGGATCGCTGTTGGGTCCTCTTCTTTTGTCATTTACATGAATGATGCGAGCATAACAGGTACAGTTGGTAAGTTTTTGGATGACACCAAAATGTGAGGTGTAGTGGACAGCAAAGACAATGACCTCAGATTACAACAAGATCTGGAACAGATGGGCCAATGGGCTGAGAAGTAGCAGATGGAGTTTAATTCAGATAAATGCGAGGTGCTACATTTTGGGAAAACAAATCTTAGCAGGACCTGTACACTTATGGTAAGGTTCGAGGGAGTGTTGCTGAACAAAGAGACCTTGGAGTTCAGGTTCATAGCTCTTTGAAAGTGGAGTCACAGGTAGATAGGATAGTGACGAAGGCGTTTGGTATGCTTTCCTTTATTGTTCAGAGTATTGAATACAGGAGTTGGGAGGTTATGTTGCGGTTTTACAGGACATTGGTCAGGCCATTGTTGGAATATGGTGTGCAATCTGGTCTCCTTCCTATCAGAATGATGTTGTGAAACTTGAAAGGGTTCAGAAAAGATTCGAATGGATGTTGCCAGGCTTGGATGCTTTGAGCTACAGGGGGAGGCTGAACAGGCTGGGGCTGTTTTCCCTGGAACGTCAGAGGCAGAGGGGTGACCTGATAGAGGTTTACTAAATTATGAGGAGCATGGATAAGATAAATAGACAAAGTCTTTTCCCTGGGGTTAGGGAGTCCAGAACGAGAGGGCATAGGTTTAGGGTGAGAGGGGAAAGATATAGAAGAGACCGAAGGGACAAAGGTTTCACACAGACGGTGGTACGTGTATGGAATGAGCTGCCAGAGGAAGAGGTGGAGGCTGGTACAATTGCAACATTTAAAAGGCATTTGGATAGGTATATGAATAGGAAGGGTTTGGAGGGATGTGGGACTAGATTGGGTTGGCATATCTGGTTCGCATGGACACGTTGGATCGAAGGGTCTGTTTCCATACTGTATGTGTCTATGACTCTATGACTCTAAATCAGTAACCACCGACAGTTGGATGAATTTCGAGTCAGTACAAATTCGTGACCATTGATATTTCAAAAAATTTTGGGACAGTTCAAATCAGTAACCATGCACACTTAGAAAAACTTGGGGTCAGTACAAATCAGGAAACAGTGATTCATGGAAAAAAATTCTGGTCGAAACACAGACTCTTCGAAAAATTTCGGGGCAGTGCAAATCAGTAACCACTGACAGTAAGAAACATTTCGGATCAATGCAAATCAGTAACCATCCATACTAAGAAAAATTTGGGTTCAGTACAACTCAGTAACTGCAGGCATTTGGAAAAAAATTGGGGCAGTGCAAATCAGTAACTACCAACATTTGGATGAAATTTGAGTCAGTACAACTCAGTAACCACGGAAAAATTTGTGAAAATTTCTGAAAAATATCTAGTCAGTGAAAATCAGTAACTACCAACAGTTCGAGAAATTACAGGTAGTTCAAATCGGTGAGCACTGACATTTAAAAGATTTCGGGTCAGTACAAATCAGTAACCATCCACACTTCGACAAACTGATGGTTAGTTACGAACCAGTAACCACTGACAGATGGAAATATTCAGTGTCAGTTCAAATCAGTAATCACTAATACTTCGAAAAATATTGGGAGAGTGCAAATCAGTAACCACCAACAGTTAGAGAAATTACGGGTCAGTAAAAATCGGTTATCACTGACATTTTAAAAGAACTTGGGTCAGCGTAAATCAGTCACCATCCACACTTAGAAAAGGTTCGGGTCAGTAGAAGTCAGTGACCACCAAAACTGAGAATAATTTGGGGTCAGTACAAATCAGTAACCATCCACACTTCGACAAACTGATGGAAAAAACATTCTGGTCAGTGCACATCAGGAAACACTGACACTTCGACAAACTTCAGGGCAGTGCTAATCAGTAACCACCGACACTTGGAATAATTTCAGGTCTGTAGAAATCAATAACCACCGACAGTTGGAAAAATTTACGGTCAGTGCAAATCAGTAACCACAGACAGTTGGAAAAATTGCAGGTCAGTACAAATCGATAAGCACTGAGATTTCAAAAAATTCGGGTCAGTACAAATCAGTAACCATCCACACTTAGAAAAACTGAGGGTCAGTTACAAATCAGTAACCAGGGACAGTTGGAAATATTTAGGGTCAGTTCAAATCACTTCGAAATATTTAGGGTCACTTCAAAAGAATTTGCGACAGTGCAAATCAGTAACCATCCACACTTGGAAAAGGTTCGGGTCAGTAGAAATCACTAACCACCAAAACTGAGAATAATTTGGGGTCAGTACAAATCAGTAACCACTGATACATGGAAAAAAAATTCTGGTTAGTGCAAATCAGGAAACACTGACAGTTGGAAAAATTTAGGGTCAGAACAAATCAGTAAGCACTGACACTTCGAAAAATATTGGGTGTGTACAAATCAGTAATCACCAAAATGTGGAAAAATCACGGATCAGTACAAGTCAGTAAGCACTGACATTTTAAAAAATTTTGGGACAGTGCAAACCAGTCACCTCCGCGCTAAGCAACATTTGTGCTCAGTAAAAATCAGTAACCACTGACACTGAGAAAATGTTTGGGTTAGTGCAAATCAGTAAACACTGGTAAATGGAAAAAAATTCTGGTCGGTGCAAATCACAAAACACTGACACTTCGACAAACTTCAGGACAGTGCAAATCAGTAATCACCAACACTTAGAATAATTGCAGGTCAGTAGAAATCAATAACCACCGACAGGTGGAAAAATTTAGGGTCAGTTCAAATCAGTAACTACAGACAGTTGGAAAGATTGCAGGTCAGTACAAATTGATGAGCACTGAGATTTCAAAAAATTCCAGTCAGTAAAAATCAGTCACCATCCACATTTAGAAAAACTGAGGGTCAGTTACAAATCAGTAACCAATAACAGTTGCAAAAAATTATGGTCAGAACAAATCAGTAAGCTCTGACCCACTTCGAAAAATACTGGGTGAGTACAAATCAGTAACCACCAACAGTTAGAGAAATTACGTGTCAGTACAAATTGGGGAGCACTGACATTTTTTAAAAAATTGGGCTAGTGCAAATCAGTCACCGTCCACACTTATCAAAATTTGTGCTCAATGAAAATCTGTAACCACCGACACTGAGAAAATGTTCGGGTCAGTGCACATCAGTAACCACTGGTACATGGAAAAAAATTCTGGTCGGTGCAAATCACAAAACACTGACACTTCGACAAACTTTGGGGCAGTGCAAATCAGTAACCGCTGACAGTTTGAAAATTTTCACGTCAGTACAAATCAGGAACCAGTGACAGTAAGAAACATTTTGGGTCAGTACAAAACAATAATCATCGACAAATGCAAAAATTTAGGGTCAGTACGAATCAGTAACCACCGAGAGGTGGAAAAATTTCGGGTCAGTACAAACCAATAAGTATTGAGATTTGAAAAGAATTTGGGTCAGTACAAATCAGTTACCATCCACACTTAGAAGAACTGAGGGTCAGTTACAAATCAGTAACCAGCGACAGTTGGAAAAGTTTAGGGTCAATTCAAATCAGTAAGCACTAACACTTCAAACAATTTCTAGTCAGTGAAAATCAATGACCACTGACAGTTGGAAAAAAAGGGTCAGTTCAAATCAGTAGCCCTGACACTTTGAAAAATATTGGGTGAGTACAAATCCGTAATCACCAAAATGTGGAAAAATTATGGGTCAGTACAAATTGGTGAGCACCGACATTTCAAGAGAATTTGGGTCAGTGCAAATCATTAACCATCCACACTTAGAAAATTTTCGGGTCAGTAGAAATTAGTAACCACTGACAAAGAGAATAAATTGGGGATCAGTACAAATCAGTAACCACTGATACATGGAAAAAGAATTTGGATCAGTGCAAATCAGGAAACTCTGACACTTCAACAAACCCCAAGGCAGTACAAATCAGTAACCACCGAAATTTGGAAAAATTATAGGACAAATCAGTGAGCACTGACATTTCAAAAGAATTTGGGTCAGTGCAAATCAGTCACCATCCACACTTAGAAAAGGTTCGGGTCAGTAAAAACCAGCAACCACCAAAACTGAGAATAATTTGGGACAGTACAAATCAGGTACCACTGATACATGGAAAAAATTCTGGTCAGTGCAAATCAGGAAACACTGACAGTTGGAAAAATTTAGAGTCAATTCAAATCAGTAAGCACTGACACTTACAACAATTTCTAGTCAGTGAAAATCAATAACCACTGATACATGAAATAAAAAATTCTGGTCGGTGCAAATCAGGAAACTCTGACACTTCGACAAACTCCAGGGCAGTACAAATCAGTAACCACCAAAATTTGGAAAAATTACAGGACAAATCGGTGAACACTGACATTTCAAAAGAGTTTGGGTCAGTGCAAATCAGTAACCACCAAAACTGAGACTAATTTGGGGTCAGTGCAAATCAGTAACCACTGACACATGGAAAGAAAATTCTGGTCGGTGCAAATCAGGAAACAACGACAGTTGGAACCATTTAGGGTCAGTTCAAATCAGTAAGCCCTGCCACTATGAAAAATATTGGGTGTGTACAAATCAGTAATCATCAAATTGTGGAAAAATTGCGGGCCAGTACAAATCAGTGAGCACTGACATTTAAAAAAAAATTGGGACAGTGCAAATCAGTCAGCATCTGGGCTTATAAAAATTTGTGCTCAGTAAAACTACATAACCACCAACACTGAGAAAATGTTCGGGTCAGTGCAAATCAGTAAACACTGGTACATGGAAAAAAACTTCTGGTCGTTGCAAATCAGGAAACACTGACACTTTGACAAACTTTGGGACAGTGCAACTCAGGAACCACTGACAGTTTGAAACATTTCAAGTCAGTACAAATCAGGAGTTGATGACAGCAAGAAACATTTTGGATCAGTACAAATCAGTTACCACTGACATTTGGAAAAATTTTGTGTCAGTTCAAATCGGTGAGCACTGACACTTCAAACGAATATGGGTCAGTGCAAATCAGTAACCATCCACATTGAGGAAAAGTTCAGGTCAGTAGAAATCATTAACCACCAAAACTGAGAATCATTTGGGGTCAGTACAAATCAGTAACCACTGATACATGGGAAAAAATTCTGGTCGGTGCAAACAGGAAACACTGACAGTTGGAAACATTTAGGGTGAGTTCAAATCAGTAATCACTGACACTTCAAACAATTTCTAGTCAGTGCAAATCAGTAACCACAGACACAGAGAATAATTTGGGGTCAGTGCAAATCAGTAACCACTGATACATGGGAAAAAAATTCTGGTCAGTGCAAATCAGGAAACTCTGACACTTCGACAAACTTCAGGGCAGTGCAAATCAGGAACCACCAAAATTTGGAAAAATTACAGGACAAATCGGTGAGCACTGACATTTCAAAAGAGTTTGGGTCAGTGCAAATCAGTCACCATCTACACTCAGAAAATGTTCAGGTCAGTAGAAATCAGTAAACACTGATACATAGAAAAAATTCTGGTCGGTGCAAATTAGGAAACACTGGCACTTCAACCAACTTCAGGACAGTCGAAATCAATCACCACCAAGAGTTGGAAAAATTTAGGGTCAGTGCAAATCAGTAACCACAGACAGTTGGAAAGATTGCAGGTCAGTACAAATTGATAAGCGCTGAGATTTCTAAAAATTCAGGTCAGTACAAATCAGTCACCATGCACAATCAGAAAAACTGAGGGTCAGTTACAAATGAGTAACCACTGACATTTGGAAAAATTTAGGGACAGTTCAAATCAGTAAGCACTAACACTTCAAAAAATGTCTAGTCAGTGAAAATGAGCAACCATTGACAGTTGGGAAAATTTATGGTCAGAACACATCAGTGAGCACTGACACTTCAAAAGAATTTGGATTGGTCCAAATCAGTCACCATCCACACTTAGAAAAGGTTCGGATCAGTAGAAATCAGTAACCACCAAAACTGAGAATAATTGGGGGTCAGTACAAATCAGGAAACACTGATACATAGAAAATATTCTGGTCAGTGCAAATCAATAACCACTGACAGTTGGAAAAATTTAGGGTCAGTGCAAATCAGTAACCAGACAGTTTGAAAGATTGCGGGTCAGTACAAATCGATAAGCGCTGAGATTTCAAAAAATTTGGGTCAGTACAAATCAGTCACCATCCACACTTCGAAAAACTGAAGGTCAGTTTCAATCAGTAACCACTGCCAGTTGGAAACATTTATGGTCAGAACAAATCAGAAAGCCCTGACACTTCGAAAGAATTTGGGTCAGTGCAAATCAGTAACCACCAACAGTTAGAGAAATTACGGGTCAGTACAAATCGGTGAGCACTGACATTTTAAAAGAATTTGGGTCAGTGCAAATCAGGAACCATCCACACTTAGAAAAGGTTCAGGTCAGTAGAAGTCAGTGACCACCAAAACTGAGAATAATTTGGGGTCAGTACAAATCAGTAACCACTGATACGTGGAATAAAAACTTCTGTCGGCGCAAATCAGGAAACACTGACACTTTGACAAACTTCAGGGCAGTGCAAATCAGTAATTACCGACACTTAGAATAATTTCAGGTCAGTAGAAATCAATAACCACTAACAGTTGGAAAAAATTAGGGTCAGTGCAAATCAGTAACCACAGACAGGTGGAAAAATTTCAGGTCAGTACAACTCGGTAAGCACTGATATTTAAAAAAAATTGGGACAGTGCAAATCAGTCACCGTCCATGCTTAGCAAACCTTGTGCTCAGTAAAAATCAGTAACCATAGACACTTAGAATAATTTCAGGTCAGTAGAAATCAATAGCTACCAACAGTTGGAAACATTTAGGGTCAGTACAAATCAGTAACCACAGAAGATTGGAAAGATTGCGGGTCAGTACAAATTGGTAAGCACTGAAATTTCAAAAAATTCGGGTCAGTACAAATCAATAACCATCCACACCTATTAAAACCGAAAGTCTGTTACAAATCAGTAACCACTCACAGTTGGTAAAAATTAGGGTCAGTTCAAATCAGTAAGCACTAACACTTTGAAAAATGTCTAGTCAGTGAAAATGAGTAACCATTGACAGTTGGGAAAATTTATGGTCAGAACAAATCAGTGAGCACTGATACTTCAAAAGAATTTGGGACAGTGCAAATCAGTCACCATCCACACTTAGAAAAGGTTCAGGTCAGTAGAAATCAGGAACCACGAAAACTGAGAATAATTTGGAGTCAGTACAAATCAGTAACCACTGATACATAGAAAAAAATCTGGTCAGTATAAATCAGTAACCACAGACAGTTGGAAAAATTTAGGGTCAGCTCAAATCAGTAAGCCCTGACACTTCGAAAAATATTGGGTGGGTACAAATCAGTAATCAACAAAATGTGGAAAAATTATGGGTCAGTACAAATCGGTGAGCAGTGACATTTTAAAAAATTTTGGAACAGTGCAAATCAGTCAGCCCCACGCTTAGCAACATTTGTGCTCAGTAAAAATCAGTAATCATTGACACTGAGAAAATGTTCGGGTCAGTACAAATCAGCAACCACCAACATTTGGAAAAAATTCGGGTCAGTACAAATCAGCAACCACCGACACTTCGAAAAATTTTGGGTCAGTGCAAATTAGTAACCACTGAGAGTTGGATGAACTTCAAGTCAGTATAAATCATAAGCACCAACACTGAGAGTAATTTTGGGTCAGTACAAATCATTAACCATCCACGCTTAGAAAGAATTGGGGTCAGTACAAATCAGTAAGCACTGACACATGGGAACATTTCTGGTTGGGTGCATATCAGGAAACACTGACACTTTGACAGACTTTTGGTAGTGCAAATTAGTAATATCTGGCACTTACAAAAATTTCGAGTCTATACAAATCTGTAACCACCAAAAAGTGTAAAAATTACAGGCCAGTACACATCAGTAAGCCCTGACATTTCAAAACATTTCTGGACATTGCAAGTCAGTAACGCACGACATTAGAAAAAATTTGGGTCAGTGCAAATCCATAACCACCCACATTTGGAAAAATTTCGGATCAGGAAAAATCAGTGTGGGAAAAGATTTGCTAACCCATGATAGGCCACAAAAGCAAAATTGGCCAAACTGTACCAGAACACCCAGAATTCCCGGGCAACTCACAAGCTGAGTCAGACAGCACACATGCAAGGGATTAGGCTTTCTGCTCCCACGGACATGACACGGCACCACAGTTATCTCAAAGCCCTAAGGGCAGTTTCACAACCCAGCAATACTAAAGCCACACAAGGAGCGGGTCAGACAGAGAGGCACCAGCAAGGACACCTCCAGGAACAGGACAATGGAAACACCTCACTACTTCAGAAGAGATATTAACACCCACCTGTGAAGAGGAATGGAACCGTCGATACTGTCAGGATGTTGCATTGTGTGAAGGAACAGGACATTCATCCAATAAACTGTTTTCCAATTCGCATCCCTGGAACTAGATGACTCCATTTCCAGATACATTGTTTCTTAATCAGTGCCATTGTGCAGCAATACTATAAAACTGGTCTCAGCCTCAGCTTTGGGAAGAGAAATTCTGATCTACATACAGACTGTCAGTTCTGTGTCAGCTGATCTGTTTTCTCTTCCAGCCATATCGCTTGCAATAAACTGTCAATTTTGTTTTGAGATCTCTAATCTATTGGGCAAATTTCTCTGATACCCTTCTCCTTTCCTCCTTTCCTTCCCCCCTCTTCCCCCCATCCTTACCACCTCTCTACCCCCTCTCTTACTGCCCTTCTCTCCTTCCCCTTGTTCTCTCCCTAATTCCTTCCCACACTATCCTTCCCCTCCTTTCCAACGCTCCTTTCCCCCCTCTTCCCCCACTCTCTTTCCGCCTTCCATTCCCCCCTTCCACCCCTTCCCTTCTCCCCCTCTTCTTCCCCCTTCCACTCACATCACCCCCACTCCATCCCCTCTGGTCTCCTTCCCCACCTCTCCTTCCCCCATTCCCTCCCTCCTTTCCCAACTCTCCATCCCCCTTCCCCCATTCCTCCCTCTCCCTTCCCCTCTCTCCTTTCCCGCTTTCTCCTCTCCCCTCTCTCCTTCTCCCCTCTCCTTCCCCCTCTCATTTCGTCCCCGTCTCCTTCCACCATTCCCTCTCCTGCCCCTTCCCTCCCTCTCCCTTTCTCTCCTGCTTTCTCCTTCCCCCTCTCTTCTCCCCTCTCCTCCCCCCCTCACTTGGTCCCTGTCTCCTTCCCCGTTCCCCTCACTCCCTCCGTCCTTCCCACCCTCTCCTTCCCCTTCCCTCCCCTCCTTTCCCCTTCCCCTCTTTCTCCTTCTACCCTTCCCCTCTCTCTTTCCCCAGCGTTTCCTACCTCTCTGCTTCCCCGTCTCTCCTTCCCCTCTCCTTCCACCCTCCTTTCTCCCCTCTCCTCCTTTCCTTCCCCACTCCTTCCACCCTCCTTTCTCCCCTTTCCTCCTTTCCTTCCCCACTCCTTCCACCCTCCTTTCTCCCCTTTCCTCCTCTCCTTCCCCCACCCCCTCTCCTTTCCTTCCCCTCTCCTTATCCCCTCCCCCACATTCCTTCACCCTCTCCTTCCTTCCCTTCACCCCACTGCATACCTCCCCTTGTTCCCCCTCCTTCCCCCAACTACCTTTCCCCTTCCCCCACCTTCTCAGCACCCTCCCTCATCTTTCCTCCCCCCTTCCCCCTCTCTCCCTCCTCCTCCTCCTGCAATGTGGGAAAGTAAGAGGTCATGCAGTTTGGGCGGAGGAATAGAGGCAGAAAGACATGGACTATTTTCTAAATGGGGAGAAAATTCAGAAATCTGAATTGCAGAGAGACTTGGGAGTTCCCGTCCAGAATTCTCTCAGGTACACCTGCAGGTTGGGTCAGTAGTTAGGAAGGTAAATGCAATGGTGGCAATTATTTTGAGAACACTTGATTATAAAAGCAGGGATGTATTTCTGAGGCTCTATAAAGCTCGGGTCAGACCACATTTGGAGAATTGTACACAGTTTGGGGTCCCATATCTCAGGAAGGATGTACTGACCATGGAACGTGCTCAGAGGAGGTTCACGAGAACGGTCCCAGTGTTGAAAAGCTTAACACATGAGGAATGTGTGAGGACTCTGCGTCTATACTCAATGGTGTTCAGAAGGATGAGGGGCTGGGGGATCTAATAGAAACTTACAGAATACTGAATGGCCTGGACAGAGCGGATGTTGGGAAGATGTTTCCATTTGGTCAGAGAGACTGGGACCCAATGGCACAGCCTCAGAGTAAAGGGAAGAGCTCTTAGAACAGAGATAAGGAGAAACTTGTTGATCCAGAGAGTGGGGAATCTGTGGAATTCATTCCCACTGAAGGCTGGGGAGGCCCAGCTCACTGAGTATATTTAACACTGAGATAGATAGGTTCTTCATTGTAAAGGGGGGGAATCAAGGTTTACCGGGAGAATGGAGTTGAGAACCTTATCAGCTGTGATTGAATAAGGAAGCAGAGACTCGATGGGCTGAACGGCCTCATTCCTGCTCCTATGTCCTTGTGCTCTTCATTTCTCTTTAAATCCACTTTCACCGGCAGGCACCCACCCCGAGCTGGGAACTGACCTTTCTATTGGTCGCAACCACGAGATGGACAGGCGCAGTGACCAATGGATATTGGTCGCAACCACGAGATGGACAGGCGCAGTGACCAATGGAAGCTGGCGGGAGAGCTAGGACCCGCCCTGAGGATGCACGCGGTGTCTCGAGGCGCGGCCGTTTAACTGACAGTGCGCGGCCCCGCTTGGGGGTGGGGCCTGGCTCTGCGGACGCGCATCGTTTAAATCCAGAAGCGGCAGAATATGAGCCGGATGGGAATTGATGACTCGATGGGAAGCTCAACACATTGTCCGGTATTCAGCAATGCAGCATTCCCACTCACATTCTTAATATTTCTATCTCATTTTTTTTATTTCTTCGTGAGCATCAGAATTGGAAAACAAACGTCCTTCCCCTCCTCTCTCTCTCTCTCTCTCTCCTCCCCTCTCTCCCTCCATCCCTGCTTCCCCTCCTCCCCTCCCCCCACCACCCCTCCCTGCTGCCTCACCCCTCCATCCCCACTCCCCCACCCCCTCCCTCCACTCCCCCTCCCCCCTCTCCCCCTCCCCCTCCCTCCACCCCCTCTCTCCACCTCCTCCCCTCTCCCTCCACGTCCTCCCCCTCCTTCCACTCCCCCTCCTTCCCTCCTCCCTCCCCCCCCCCCACTTCCCCTCCCCTCCCCACTCCCCTCCCCACTCCCCCCTCCACTCTCCCTCCCTCTCCTCTCCACCTCCCCTCCCCTCTCCCTCCCTCCCCCTGCCTCCCCTTCCCTCCCCCTGCCTCCGCCTCCCTCTCCCCC